>NC_087156.1:34141996-34176996 GCF_035594125.1 Scylla paramamosain | reverse complement strand
TTTCTGAACCATCTCTACAAATTTGCATCCCTTCCATATTATGCAGTGTCTCTCGCTCGCCCGTCACTCCCGCCAGTAAGTAGCAATAGTGGGTCTTTGGCAGCGCCCTCCAGTCACCTGCTCAGAAGGGCGGATGTTCCCCCCATCAGTCTTGCCCCACCCCCTCTCCAGCCGGCACCTCTTCCACACTTCAACACCAACAATTTAGTAATTATCATCTACAAAATAGCTATTATTGCACATTAATTTATTTTCTTATCCATCCGTCTATCTGGCTTTTAATGTATGTACCATAATCTTCACCCTCCGCCACCTCCTTCCCCATCCTCCTCTTCTTCCTCCAATTCCTCATCTCCTTTCTTCCCGTCCTCTTCCTTCTCCTCCTCTCATCTTCCTCCTTCTCCTCCTCCTACACCACCACTACCTTCTCCTACAAGTTGTCCGTCTCTCTCTCTCTCTCTCTCTCTCTCTCTCTCTCTCTCTCTCTCTCTCTCTCTCTCTCTCTCTCTCTCTCTCTCTCTCTCTCTCTCTCTCTCTCTCTCTCTCACACACACACACACACACACACACACATGCCCCTGGACACAGCGCCCGTGGCCATCTCAGCCCGTCCCTTCCATCAACGTCCCAACCCCTCGCTCGTGTCACCTCCCCTCACCGGCCGCCGTTATGAGAGGAGGAAGCGGGAAGAAGTACGGATGTGTGAGGCATGTCCGGTGTGGAGGGACACGGAATGCAACAACCTCCGGCCAGCCCGTCCTGCTGTGGCTAGTGGAGACGCGAAAACATCCACACAGCACCGCCGCAGCCACAGCCTGGGCCAGCCAGCCTACTACACCGACTTGCTGCTCCCGGCGGGCTCTCCACCAGCGAGGCGCCAGCGAGCCTTCACACTCATGCACGCACACATTATTTCCATGCACGCACGCACGCACACTCACAACCACTGGCGGTTTATCCTATATATAGATTTCTGACATGAAGACAGACATACATACATGTGCGTAGGTATGCAGATAGACAGATATACATAAGTAGGTATACATACATGCAGGCAGACGACACAGATAGAAAATATAATAATAAGATAACAGACACGCCAACTGCCATGCACACGCACGTGCACGCGCAACCACAGACGTACGGGGACGTGGTGCACACACACACGCACAAACACACACACACACATACAAACACACACACACACACACACACACACACACACACACACACACACACACACACACACACACACACACACACACACACACACACACACTGACACGACACACTTTATGCATCCAAATATTAAAAGATTACTGTGTGTGTGTGTGTGTGTGTGTGTGTGTGTGTGTGTGTGTGTGTGTGTGTGTGTGTGTGTGTGTGTGTGTGTGTGTGTGTGTGTGTGTGTGTGCATGCGAGCGTGCGCGCACTTGTTGCGTGTCGAAAAGTTTTTTTTTTTTTCTCTACCATAAGAAAGTCATGCTAAAATTATTATATAAATCAGCAACAAAGAGGAGGAAGAGGAGGAGAAGGAGGAAGACGCTGTCGCTGCCGCTGCCGCCGATGACGACAACAACGACGACGACAAGAACCGTGGCGACGACGAAGACGATGACGTCGGCAAACCTAATGACGAGTAGCGATGAGAAGAGGAAGAAGAAAATTAAGTAGCCTACAGAGAAAAGTGAAAGATAAACAAAAAACAACCTAACGAGAGAAATTAAAACGAAGCACACACACACACACACACACACACACACACACACACACACATACACACACACACACACACACACACACACACACACACACCCGAGGCTATCATGAGAGACAGACGAGACGTAGAAAAAAAAATACTATTTAGATGGATGACCATCACCACCACCATCACCACCGCCGCCGCCGCCGCCGCCGCCGCCATGCCACCGCCTCCAGGGAACAAGGCGTGAGTATTTCCCTTTGTAATTCCCCGCGTCTGGGTCGTTACGTAGGAGACGGCGACGAGGGGTGAAGAGACTCGAAGGACAGACGTGATACTTTTTGCCTGGCGTACTGGATCACCGGCGACGCTTTTTTTCTCTCTCCCTTTTTCTCCCCCTTGCAGTATTTTCCCAAATCTCCTCTGTCAATCCTTCTTGTCTCTATTCTGTTTTTTTTTCTTTTTTTTTCTTTTTTTTTCGTATTTCCCATGTGTGTGTGTGTGTGTGTGTGTGTTATTTCAACACTAGTGAATTCAGTTCACTTTTCATTTTGAAGATTACGTTTATCATTCTTATTTCTTTCCTTTTTTTCTTCCTTTTTTTCTTCCTTTTTATCGCTCTTTCCTTCATATCACCTTCGTTGTTTTATTTTATTTATTTATTTGTCTATTCATTTACTTATTTATTTATCTGATCATTTACCTAATTTGTTGACTTATTACTCGTTCTGTTCTGCAATCCTTTAACTTCCTGGTCCTTGAGAGAGAGAGAGAGAGAGAGAGAGAGAGAGAGAGAGAGAGAGAGAGAGAGAGAGAGAGAGAGAGAGACTGGAAAGGGGCAAGAAAAAATAATCAGACATTACGACAGAAAACAATGCATCCTTTCAAAACACCATTCAAATCACCACCAATCATCCACACCAACCCTTACCACCACCATCACCACCACCACTGAAATACCAGCTTCACTTCTCATGCTCTAATACAAAGTCATTACTACCACCACATAGCCACCACCGCTACCGCTACCGTCTCAGTCACTACCACCACCACCACCTCAATAAAAACCCACCAGTCCTTGCCATTTATTACCACATCATCTTAAGCACCTCTCATATTCACACACACACACACAGAGAGAGAGAGAGAGAGAGAGAGAGAGAGAGAGAGAGAGAGAGAGAGAATTCTAGTCACTACAATTTTCATATAACCTAACTCCTGTGCACTTGCTTCTCACTCCCTCTCTTATGTTTTCTTTCTTTCTTTTTCTCTTTTTAAGAAAATGTTTGTTCTTTGCAAAATATGAAGAGTTAAAGATTTTTTTTTTTTTTTTAGGAAGAGATCCGGACGTATTTTGACATCTACAACAATGTAATACACTCACTATATAAATTTCAAGAGCTTTCATTTCTCATAGATAATTCCATTCCCTAATCGCAGACTTATTTTCTATGAACGGATCCTTGATAAAATACTGACAATAGTTAATGAGAGAAATACGCGTTTTTTATGGAAACAATTATACTGAAATACTGAAAACTGAGGTTCTCAGAAGTAAAGCCATCAAACTTCACGTGGCAGTCAGGTTGACGAAACAGGTGAACAACATTTGAGTACAGGAGACCAAGACCAACCAGGTAAACACGGCCTCACCTTTGCTCTTCTTGATGAGCTGCAGCAATTGGTGCGCCACTACCCGTGTTCCTGATCGCCTTCAAGATACGCCCAACATTCTTTACCGCTTCCTAACCTCTATCACTTCAGCGTATTCTGTCAAACCATTTTCTTTGTCGGATTCCTGCGATTATGATTCTATTTCTGAATCCTGCTCCATCGCTCCTGTACTGTCTCTGTATCTGCCGAACGAGGGATATGTCTGGCATTACACCAGCTATACGGGAAGACTTGGGAAGGTAGTTACTCCGATTCGCGGTGGAATGCCTACTGCCTGCGTGTCGGAGATCCATCTCTTGGTGCACAGCGCATAACAGAGGAGATTATCTCTGGCATGGAGGCATACATTCCACAGACTTTCTCTAATCCTAAAGCTCATGAACTTTGGTATCATTCACCTTGCTGTCGAGCTCACAAACAAGAGACGGCTCACAAACAGCAAAGATCCCTTGGATAGGCAACTTCATAACCTTAACCACCACCAGAACCTCAGTGTAGAGGCGCCGTAATTCCATTCATCTCCAAGTCCTTTCCTCACCATGGCAACCCAACACAACCTTCTCGATGAGAGTTGCGTAGCCACACACTTCTCAACCACTGCTGCGGATCCCTAATTACTACCTGGCTTTTCTGGTATTTCTGTGTGGAGCAAGAGGAGCCCGGTGACCTTCAGTGACTCACAAGCTCCATGCTACATTTATCCTTGCACACACGTCTCCTTCTTTAATAACACATTGACTGAGTCCCCTCCGCCCTGAACAACCTCGGGGCACAACTTTACCAGGAATCTGGACTGGAGACTTCACGTGTTTCTCAATAAATGAAAGTGCTGCGTACTGGCTCCTTGATTCCCGTTCCTCTCTCTCTCTCCTTGCCAGATGCCGAATAGAGAGGCCTCACACATCCCTGAGCAGCACGAATATTATCTCTTGTACGAGGAGAGAGATCGTGCTTCCGTCTATCTAATATCTCATTTGACTGGGCGCGCACACTTGGCGGCCTGTTTTCAATGAAGCTGTTTGTGGTCCTCAACCTGTCTCCTTCTCATGTAAAAGAATAAAGGCAAAAAACGTAAAAGTAATTCATATATCAAGTGCTTTAGTAGGTCAGACATTATGCAGTGCTTCAGTAATCCAGATATCCAGTACTTTACTATTTGTCCATGCCAAGCCACTTCCTCGCGCGTTCCCCGCCACACTGATCACCCCAGCATATAATCATGGGCAGCAGTCAACCCAGTGGCGTCCCCTTAAAGATTAGTCCTGTTGTTGTTATTGTTGTTGGTCTCGTACTTACTGTCACCACCATCACCATCATCATTATCATCAACATCATCATTAGATCACCATCATCGTCATTAAGTGATTCCGTGTCAGTAACGAGGTAAAAACTCTCCAAAGAGAAATAGCTTCACGTCTGTGACCTACAGTTCAGAGTAATTGAGCAAAGATATGAAGGCATGAGAAGCGAGACCAGTTTTTCCTTACCTCTCTCTCTCTCTCTCTCTCTCTCTCTCTCTCTCTCTCTCTCTCTCTCTCTCTCTCTCTCTGGAATATCGCATGTCTGAGGGTAAGTCTTCAGAACAGTGTTGTTGTCAGTCACTTCTAACGCGAGAGTTGTGATTTACGACGCACATTTAGGGCATTACGTGTTACATAGAGCAGTGTTTGCCAGCCGTCACTTGCCTCTTCAATCACACACACACACACACACACACACACACACACACACACTGGCGCGTTTTTTCCCCTCCGCCCATAACCATAATCGTGCCTCAAGTAACGTTCAATTCACCTTAACTCAAGTGGGCACTAATTTATATTTATGCATTTCACTATCTTATCTTCTCGCTCCCTCCTCCCATTTCATCCACTTAGTCACTATCTAAGCTTGGTTTTTTTTTTTTTTTGTCCTCCCTCCCTCGCTTGCTCGTTCCCTCCCTCTTTCTTACTTGCTCGCACTCTCATCTCTCATCTCTCTCTCTCTCTCTCTCTCTCTCTCTCTCTCTCTCTCTCTCTCTCTCTCTCTCTCTCTTAGTAGTGTGCCTGCCTGAACCTCCGTACATATTTCGCCTCCCTCTTTCATTCCTTTACTTCTTTGTCTTGGTATTGTTTTTACATTGACACTGCTCACCGCCGCGTTAAAAGGAGACCAACAAGCCCCAGTCTGTAAGGCGAGACTCCCCTGTGCCGCGCGTACCTGTTTTTCCCCTCCTTCCTTTTGCACTTTTACACAGATCCTTGCCGCACACACACGCAAAGGGAAATGTCGAGATGCAATCAGCCTCAGCTCTAACATCAGCCTTACGTAGGTCAAGTGTAGAACAGATTCCCAAAAATAGAGCGGCGTGTTCCTCCAGGCCAATCAGGGCATATGCTTCAGCAGTTAGGTAGCCGATGTTGCACACGCCTTAATGGGTACACACCTCAAATTTACCGTCATTGTGTAGCTCAGGGAAGCGTGTGGGGTGAGTGATGGGGCATAAAGTCCCTGACGCAACTCGGGAAATGTTCGCCGAATCAAGATTTAACTTGTCTGACGCGTACCGGATGTGTATCATTATTATTTTTGTTATTATTATTATTATTATTATTATTATTATTATTATTACTACTACTACTATTATTATTATCACTATCATTATAATCATCACTACCGTCATTGCTATTATTACCATCATTATTATCATCATCACCGTCAACAGTATTGTACAGCATTACACTATATAATTTTTATCATCGTCATCATCATTTGAGATTTTCCAGCAAGAAGTAAAGAAATATTTGCCATCACTTTTCTTCACTCTCTCCACAACAAGAGGTTAATTTCTTTGTATTCATTTAAACTTTGCTTGATATTAATTTTGATATTTATATTCTGAAGTATCTGGTAACATATCAATTAATTACCGATAACACTGATAAGTTCCGCAGTTTCTGAAAGCAGGGAGGAAGAGCCACCTGAGGAAGACATACCTGAGACTCCCTTCATCTACCCTAGCCTAGTTATTGTATATTCCTCCCTCGTGCGTGTCTACGTTCTTACTAACATTTCACAAGATTACAATGCGCCAGTTAATGAAGGCAGGACACAGTATATGCGTATTCTATCTTGTGCTGCCTCAGAGACATCAGTTGCTATGATGCTGGGAAACAGAGCCATTCAGTGTTTTAATGGAGCATCTCACCACCAAACTCTGACGGTCCAAGAACAGATTCTTGCCGAAGAAATGATTATTGACTAATCCAGAGAGAGAGAGAGAGAGAGAGAGAGAGAGAGAGAGAGAGAGAGAGCAGAGGGGAGATGGCTGACTGAGAAGACTGGAGCGCGGAACACATGAAAGGAGAAGAAAAAAAGAGGTGTGGAAGCAAATAACACGTTGGTAAAGACATTACTCAAAGCACAGGCAAATCTCCATCAGGGGCAGGACACCAGCAATCCAAGGGGAGGCGGCAGGAGGGGTGGTGGGGCTCGCTTCTTTGACGCCCACGCTAATGGATACGCTCCCCATATCTAAGGCAAAGCAAGACCCTCCCCCTGCAATCCCCGTGACAGCCTGGCATAAATCACAAGTGTATGACGCTATTAACTTTTCCCCGTGGCCTGTTCGCGTAATGCAGCCTAACACAGCTCTTGTCACGATGTATGCCACAATATATATAGATGACGCAGCCACGATAACGCTGCACACTGATGCACACTAATGTCCGCCCACTCCCAGCCAGCCAGCCAGCTTTGCCAAGGACTGGGCGGAGGAAGGGACGGGTGCTTTCACTAATTCCCTTTCTTGCACTTGTCCCAGGCCTTCCCAAAAAGTACGATATATATATATATATATATATATATATATATATATATATATATATATATATATATATATATATATATATATATATATATATATATATATATATATATATATATATATATATATATATATATATATATATGGCTCCGTCTGCACGAGTACCTACACATTCATGGCTGCTACTGATACTGCTACTACTACCACTGTCACTTATCAAGGAGCAACATGAACAACTATAATAATAATAATAATAATAATAATAATAATAATAATAATAATAATAATAATAATAATAATAGCAATAATAATTATAATAATAAACATGATGATGATGATGATGGATTAGTGCTCTGAAACACACGAAAATCTAAAGGATTAACACACGAGAGGGACAGACCAGGGATCGAATCAGTGACAGGACATCTGAAGTACGCTAGTTAGCAAGCGAGCCATGAGTGACGACCGCCATGACTCAGAAGTGTGGTTGGCCTTGACTCGCCGCCACGACAGCACTATCGCAGCGGCACCACAGTGATGAAGAGCGTTAGTACAGCACCACACTAAATCCCTCACATGACAAAAAAAAAAAATAAATAAAAAAGTTAGATATAATAAAAAGAAATCTGTAAACCCAATTCAAAGCTGTGATGTCTGAAATTTAATTAAACATGTCTTATAGTGAATGAAGTAGCACTCACTATTTTTTTTTCAATAAGTGATGTTAATGAGTAGTTGCCAAACACTTGTGGAGAAAAGGCTATATTACTATAAGCTTTCTGCAAATCTCACAACAGTACTGACTCGTCCCCAGAGCTAAGTCACATCGACCCGCCTCAGTGTCGCTACCTGATCAAAGCTTCAGCCGGTGCCTAATTAACCACCTCGCACTACCTAGCAGCTCACCTGTGTGCACGAGCCTTTAGAGGAGACGACTGGGGGAAGGGGCACGCGCAAGCCTTCCCATGCATTCCATTAAAGAAGTCATGGAAGAAAGAAAGAAACAGAGAGAGAGAGAGAGAGAGAGAGAGAGAGAGAGAGAGAGAGACAGAGAGAGAGAGAGAGAGAGAGAGAGAGAGAAAGCACCTTTGGATACCGACCGACGCACATTGCATTTCTGCCCCACCCAAGAAAGAAAGGCTCGGTGCAGCAACCCGTGGGACCCTTACTACTGACACTATCATTACCCGCTGTTTATAATGACAACTTTCCCGTAGCCAATAACGGCGTCCTATGATCATCCCCTGTGGTTCTTCTCACAATAAACACGCTTGAAATCAACGCTGGCTCACGTGCACCTCTCAAGAGAAGGCGCAGTATATAGTTGATGCAAGAAGCCATCTCGGCCACGGAAAAACAAGAACTCGAGGCCCCGGAGCTAAGTAAATATCTTGAGATTCTGTTATTCGAACCCTCATACCGTATGTGGTGCAGGTTAACTCTTGATAAGCCGCGCATACTGTGGTGGACGAGGAGGAGGAGGAGGAGGAGGATGAGAGCTACGATTAAAAGAAGAAAAAAAAAAAGATGAAGGAAGAGGACGAGGAGTTGGAGGTGAAGGAGAAAAAGGAAGAGCAAGAGAAGAACTATGAGCAAAAGAAGAAAAAATGGAGAAAAGAAAAAAAGGTGTGATAATCAGGAAGAGGAAGAAAAAGGAGAAGGATTAGAGGAAGAGGAAAGAAAGGAAGAGAAGGAGAAGTAAAGGTGTAACAGAAGAAAAGAGAAGGAAAAGGGAAAGAAGGAGGAGGAGGAGGAGGAGGAGGAGGAGGAGGAGGAGGAGGAGGAGGAGGAGGAGGAAAAGAAGAAGAAGAAGAAGAAGAAGAAGAAGAAGAAGAAGAAGAAGAAGAAGAGAAGGAGGAGGAGGAGGAGGAGGAGGAGGAAGAGGAGGAGGAGGAGGAGGAGGAGGAGGAGGAAGGAGCGGAGGAGAAGCGCACGAAATAAGACGTACCACGTACTTCAGAAAAAAGAGGAGAAAGAAGATGATGCTAAGGATGGTGATGGTGGTGGAAGAGGAGGAGGGCTGCCAGCGAAACGGGGACGATTTAACCGCGAAAATCTCCGTGCCAAGGTCACTGACACGAGCTGAAGCAAGTATACACACACACACACACACACACACACACACACACAGGCACGCACAACACACACACACGCATAACTCTTGTGGTAGGTCTAGTTGTTGTTTTTTTTTTTTCTACGACTAGAAGACTGATGAGGTATGCGAGGGAGAGAAAAAATCCCACTACAAATGAAGTGCTTGGTGCCCAATGCATATTTATTAATTCATTTACTTATATATATATATATATATATATATATATATATATATATATATATATATATATATATATATATATATATATATATATATATATATATATATATATATATATACGGCTTCGAAAAAAAACATCTGAAAGAGGCCCCACTCCATATACCACAACAGATTTCATCTCAAAAGTTGGTCAGTATAAGTAGTTGATACCAATCCTCCTCTTTCCAAGCAATTCAAGTTGCAGGAAAGAAGAAAGTGGAAGCAAAGTACTCGTATATTTTAATAAGCGGAACAATTTTGGAAGATCAAAATTTGTCTTAATGCATCGCAAAATATCTAGAAACTTCTGTTATTCATTTACAGTGTCTTCAATCATCTTAAATAATCGCAAGGTAAGCGAGAAAACTAATGAATTATGACGTGTTTCACAATGTCCAGAATGGCTCATGCGAGTATACGTACAAGAGAAAGTGATTTTGAACACCTTACCTTTGGAAGACAAGTTCTGCCGTGGTGTCTGTGGTCGTGAAGCTTCTGTGTACTAGATAAGTGTCCCTGTATTGATGGTCGTTGATCTCGTTAGGTAACATACGTCAGATTCGTCCCCTGTAACACTACACTCACGTAATATAAGCGCAAGACTCCCGCCAGCACTACCCGCCGTGTCTCGTGGCGGTCACCTCTCCATGCGGGCCCCGCTATGTGCTGCAGTAAATGCAAAATGTTGGTCTCCTAATGCTATCTCACCTGAATATAGTATTGTTAACTTATGCATTTCTGTCTTACACTTTCAGCCCGAGTGTTGTGTCTGGAATACAATATAACAGTGTGGTAACTATATTTTTTTCATTAACTTTGTCAAAGTAATTTTGCCACCTGAGTACATCCGAACATGATAACACTGCCACTGACAGTTCCTTTCACTCGCTGATTGCTCTAAATATTCTCGTCTTGTTTTTATTTTATTTTTTTTCATCAGCCAAAATCAGGATAATTTTTATTCAGGTAACCCGGTACCTTTCTTATAAGCAAGGATTTAGCAGGAATATAACGTTAGGTTTCTGCACGACTCCAAACACGACAGGAATACGTACACACCAATCAGCGAGTGTGAGCAGCAGTCAGCGGCAGTGTTACCATGCTCGCTTGTCCTCAGGTGACAAAATTAAAGTGATAGGCTAGGTGAAACAGAGTATAACAAAGTTACTTGGTGTCCTTGAAGAATCATTACATTAATACAAGGTTAGATGGAAAACTGGGTCACAGGAAGAAGGAGCTTAGTATATGCTAGTGTACAAAAAGCTATGTGGCCTTAATAATAATCTTGCTACACCGGTAACAATAACAGGTAGCGGTACTCCTCTCTTACACAAAAGTACCTCTGCTATTCAACACGCAACATGCAACATTCCCTGTATACAGACAAAACACCAGTGCTGTATTCAGGTGAGGCAGCAATAACAGCCTAGAGACAACTACGTCACCAACAAGTGTTTACCGCGGTGCATTGTTGGACCGGTACAGAGAAGCGCGCGCCACAACACATGGAGGAGTGCGGAGGAAGTCCTGTGTTTATATTACGTGAGTGCAGTTTTTTCAGGGTGTAAGTGTACCGTGTAATCACTAGCAAAGGTAGTGGCCATGAACACGGCGGCAGGCAACCAAGATGGAGAGGCTGCACAATAGAGCAAAGCCACTTATTCCAGAGGTAAATAACTTTAACACACTGTCTACTGTTTGATTTGAAAGATCGTAACTACGTCATTAGGAAGCTTGTCTTTTATTTTGGCTATAAAGATATGTTACACATGAAAATATATTGATATATAGAATGAATTTTAAAACACTTTTGTTTTATGTGCAGAAGAACACACACACACACACACACACACACACACACACACACTTATATAAGCATGTAGCATGAATGTAAGGCCTATGTAATAAAAATCATTGTGTATTGAGATCTGCAGTTCCTTCAGCAGTGTCAGTAAATGCCTCATTGATTACCCTCAACAACTATGAATGCATCCAAAGAATTAAGTAACACCACTTACCCAAAAGTAGCAATACACAACAAATGTTAAAAGTTAATCATCTGCTGAAACAGAATCAATACATTTCCTTTAAGTAGTGTCTTACATACAGTGAGTGAAGTAACCACCTATACTTTCGTGACAGGTTCGTCAGTTACACACAACACTCGAAAGGTACTTCCTCCATTCGTCCTGCCAAATGTGATTATTTTTAGCACAGTCTGTCAATATCAAGTAACCCAGAAAGAGAGGTTGATATGCCAGTGTACTCCTGGAATGATCATATTCATTCACATTACGCTTTCGCTTCAGTCTGCGGTGCCATCATGACCTCGATGTTTGTGACTGGTGTATTTTACGAGTATGAACGAACCAAACTACCAAAAAAACTTCGATCAAAATCATTCCAGTAAAGACTTGTCTCAAGGAAGATCCGAACATAGTCCGAGACTCCTGGGAAATGGAACCAAATATTTACTGATATTTACCTGTTTGCTTGTTCTGGAAAAACACAAAATTATTCAATGAAAGACGCATCCGCTAAAATGTGACACAGCAACTTTGTGAGAAACAGCCTAGTGGTGCAATATCTGTCCACCCCCAAGCAGCAACATGTCATCTACTGAATGCAGTCGTTGAAAATTTGTATAGTTCACGTAAATAATATTAACTGCTGCACATAAAGCGTAATACTTTATATTATCACAACAACATACAGACACGAAGTGGTGGTCTTAGCTTCGGAGCTCCGGCTATGGTAGTGATTTTTTTTTTATTGTATTAGGTTTGTGCCCTTAAAAAATTAGTAATAAACAATATCAAATTGTATTGTTGCTTTTAGGAAGTGGCCTTATTGTACAAAACACCTCGGAAAAAGTGTTCAAGAAGTACCACCACCCATCACATCCCTAGTTCTTGATAGTTGCGAAGTTTTTAATATATAACAGGTCGAAATTTGCATTAATTTCTATTCGATTAGTAGACATGAAATAACTTGATTTTTTACGTCACTTCTTGGCAACAGCAACAAGTATTTACTGAGTGAAGGTAAACTAATCAGTGTTTGAGTGAAGAGCTAGTATTTGGCGGCGGACATGTTAATTACTGTTTATACGTCGTCCATCATTCTCTTTCTTCTTACGCAGCAAATGAACGATATACTAGTTACTATTTCACTTACCAGCGGCGTCAGCAAGCAGTGAATGACAAACAGGTGTCTTCTCGTCCCTGTTGATGATATGAGGGATGTGTGGAGGCTTGCAGGGCGTGGCGGCAGCTGTTGGTCATTATCACTGAAACAAAGAAACTACGAATCTGTCCCGAGTCAAGCCACGTGATGCGAAGCCACTGACAAAGGTTTATTATTCACTGATTTCCTACTGATAATGTTCCAGCGCAATTGTAATCATAAGTCAAGCCTATTGTAAAAATAAATAAATAAAGGTAAACAGGTACAGAACACATTTCGACTCTCTCTCTCTCTCTCTCTCTCTCTCTCTCTCTCTCTCTCTCTCTCTCTCTCTCTCTTGGAGAATAAAGAGCCATCAAATAATTATATATATATATATATATATATATATATATATATATATATATATATATATATATATATATATATATATATATATATATATATATAATGTAATAATTGTGAAAACAGTGTAAAATGTCATTATAAGTAATATTAGATTACCACGAAAAAGTAAACGTTTATCGTCGACGTATTTTTATTTATTAGAATCTCACACTTACAAAAAACAATAACAATCAAATAAATAAAAGATCCTAACAGATGATTAAAAGACACTACTACTGCAAAAACAACGTGAAATACAGCATTAGGTAATAACAAGTGTATTACGAAGCAGTGAACCTCTGGCAACGGCAGCACCAGTCTCCTGGTCCCAACAGGTCTAGCCTAGTGAAACGCCACACTCAACCGCCGGAAGTGACGACCATTTTAAAGCTTCACAATCAGCTAAGGTGCATAATCACTGCAGGCAAAGATGCCTTGTCTCTATAACACAACTAACTCGGCTAATTATCGAGACATCTATAAATATATTTTCAAACATTTCGACACCTTATCGACTATTTTTAACAGGTTATTGTGAAAATTATTGGGGTTTATAAGAGTGTTTTCATAATTGTTGTGATAGTTTAACAAGGATTCTGCATCATCAAGAATGAAAACACCCACGATAACCCGAGTAAGCATCCCTGTGGCCTGTGAAAATAGTCCTGACGAGATAATAAAGCGTTTCAGAATGAAGGTACTGTCGTGCTGTGCAAGGAGAGCCACAGGCCACGTCAGGTGCGCCTCAAGCATGCAGCGGGACATGATGGCGGAACAAAAAGTGACAGCTTAGTCTCACAAGCTGTGGAATTTCGGTATTGGTTAATAAAGTGAAGAAAAGACAATGAAAGACGGTGCTCCCAGCTGACCCCTTCAGTGAGCAGGCAGCGAATAACACAGCTAATTGAAAATATTTCTGTGAATAGTGGACGTATCAACCAGATGAAAAGAAACTAAGTGAAATAGAATACCTAGGTTCAAGCTTCCCCTCGGAAATTAAGAAATCAGCAAAAATTAAAAAAGGAGATAAAAATAAGAGAGATAATTATAATGATGGATAATAATTTTATGAGACTGCGAGATCTTGGATTGCGGTACTTATAAAGTCATAAGAAGTACCCATAATTCTACTCATAGCTATGAAAAATTCATAATTTCATTTGACGGCAGAGAGTGGGAACCATGTCCACGTCAGCCAGCACTCAGGCGTTTTTATTCTGGAGGACTTCCGACTATTATGGTGGAGAAACAGGAACTCTCTCTCTCTCTCTCTCTCTCTCTCTCTCTCTCTCTCTCTCTCTCTCTCTCTCTCTCTCTCTCTCTTTCTATCTATCTATCTATCTATCTCTATCTCTTACCGTTGTCGTGCGCTTTTCCACGAAAATGTTGTCATATTCTGAAAAAGACACCTTGAGTACAGTAATGACGCAGAGGTATTCCACAGCCAGCCAGCTGTTTCAGCAGCGAGAGCTGTTCCTGCGTCCATTACTGCGGGGGATATTTCTCTTGCCCCAGCAGTGTGTGTCCATGAACTGATTATTGTGACTTGCGTTGAAAATTATGTGTAATGGACATAATGACTGCTGTTGCTAAGAGGAAATTTGACAGTATTCTCAGGAATATTTGAAATATTGATTTATGACTGTGGAAGCAATTACCTTGCTGAGAAGAGAAGGCCTTTGTGAGTTTGGATCGACGAGAACAAAGTTGTTAAATATCCTCAGCTTTGGGCAGTGGTTTACTTGCTTTCCCAAGTTCGTACATGGTTGAAACTGGTTTCAGTCATGCAAACGCAGTCCTAACAGAGGAGCAGACTGGGCTTGGAAAAACAACGCAACCTACGACTGAAGCTCACCAACTTGCAACCTAACATCATTATCCTTGTTGAGGCCCATCAGGCACATCCTTTACATTAATGATGTCAACAGTGAAAGACGAAAAGGTATACCATGTTGCTCTGAGAATGAAGTTACATATACTTGTTCACCTGTGTGTTACTTTTTTTTTATCATATTGCATGTCAGCTACTACTACGACTACTACTACTACTAATAGTAATAATAATATTTCATCTACTACTACTACTGCTACTACTACTACTACTACTACTACTACTACTACTACTACTACTACTACTACTACTACTACTACTACTACTACTACTACTACTTCTATTACTGCTACTACTACTACTCATATTGATTTTGCCATCAGTTTTTTTTTTTTTTTTTTTCAATAAAACCTAGGGAGTCGATGGAAAATTTGAAACTTTATTGGAGGATCGACGAGTTAAAAAGTTTGAGAACCCCTAGTGTAGAGTATCACAAGACTCCTTCAGAGTGTCTATAGAAATCTATCTTACTGCACATATTACTTGGAAATAAAAAAGTAACATCAAGAAATTAGGAGAGAAAATTCAAACCTTAACAGCTTGGAGGCTGAAGGAATAATTATTAACTCTTTACACTTGTTGCAGATCTCATATGACGTAGATCTCAAAGGAAGCGTGTTGAGCGCCGCGTCACCCTCACAGCGGACTAAATAGGCCAGCAGGAGTCAGCACGTGAGTACCGAACAATAGACGCCAGGCAATATTTTAGAAATGTTTTCTCCTTTCTCTGATTTGTGTCCAAGCTTCCGTAGCCTTGGTAGAATAAAGAAGTGAATGAACTTGAAGTGTTAGAAGAAATATTTCGTAGCATGGCAGGCGTTGGTGTCATGAGCTCCATTGTTAGTGCTTTTTGCTTTTTTATGCCGTGGGAAAAATGGAGGTAAAAGAAGAATATAAGCCGAAGAAACAATGAAATAACAAAAATACAGCGGGGAGGTATAATAGCTCGACGGGCGGTCCGCCTAGCGCCTTTCATTACACGTTGAATTTTTGTAGTTATATAGCAACGTCTCCTCTCCAACTTTCATTATGCTTCGTGATACAGGCAAGACAGAAAGGCCAGAATTCAGATGTCCGTCGTTTGACTGATTTAGCGCCTAATTTCTTGCACTTCAGTATTCTTATTTACTAATTTATATGTTGTTCTGTGAGGGTAAATACTTACCTGGCTTTTGCAGCTATTTCCTCTGTGTTTCGATTATGCAAATTGAATATGGGTCATCGTCTGTGGTTAATCACTGTATTGCACTTTAATACCATCAGAGTTCAGCGCTGGTGCAATTGTGTGGTCGTTGCTACGAGGCGCAGAGGAGGCGAGGGTCGCGACAAAGGTGACCGAGGGGCGGCGGCAGGTCGGGTGGCTGGCTGGCGACACGGCCTTGGTGCTGCTGGGTGTTGCGGAGACAGTAATAACGGGACTGGCCAAGTTAAGAATGTGGGTGAGATGAAACGAATCACTGCACAACGAGTTTCACTGGGTACAAGTTTCACTAGCACCACTTACACACAGGGCTCGCCGACACCCTGAGAGGCCCCGAAGAATTGTATCCGCTGGCACGCGTTGATCCTTTGTAGGTCACGTGGGATGCTACTGTGTATGTGCTTGTGCTGCTTGTGCTTGTCTGGATGTTTGTACGAGGTGTTACACGATTATCACAGCGGGAATACAGTGAAAGGCACGTTGAGATCATCATTTTTGTAAAGGCAATTCTTGCATGACATGCATTGGAGCTGACTCAAAATAGCTTGCGGTACGAGTCATCGCCTCAAAAAAAGAACAAAAATATAAATACTGCATACATAAGAAGACGAAATTGCGAATGCTTGTACAGTTACCTAAATAGTGATATCATATTCTCCTGAATGTTTTACTATATTTTGTAGCATCGTTTTTTGGAGTGTGTTTGTTCTCCATGTGCGGCTGCCTGGCGGGTGTTTATATTCCTAGTCTCGTCATTGCACGTAGCGTGGATATGGTTTGGGTAGGATCAGGACACAAGACTGGACAGACTTATTTAAGGGCCAAGAAATTTCCTTAGATAAATGAAGGGCACTGTCTAATCTGATGGAGATCTTTAATTACATCGAAGTGTTTAACGGGAGAGAGGTAAAGTTTCCATGATACAGGAGCAGGTCCGTACCAGTGGATGTACCTGCGAGTCAGAGCAAAGAGGCGAGGGCACGGGCAGGCTCACAGTAGGGTAGTGGATGAGTGAACAGAGCAGCCTGAACAGCCACGCATTGCCAATATGGCAGAGTTGTAAACATGTTGATATATCTGTGATAAGATTGTATAGATAGACAGAGAATCAGACAAGTGAGTTTTTCAACCGGTAATGAATCCAGAATTTTATGTACAGAAATGAGATGTTGGTAATACCAGTCGACGTAGGAAAACTTGAGAAAAGCCTAGGCCAGAAATCCAGTTGTAGGGAAGGTCATGGTAAGAACTGTCTGTTGGCGGGAGTGAGAGGTGAAGGAGGCGTGCAGTAAATTAGGTGCCTAGCAACATTGGGAATGGAACCATACCTCCAGCTGCCCTCCTGGACGCCACCTGCCCGCGTTCTCGATGTGTGACCAGAAGAATTTTTCTGTAGAGGTTAAGATTTTTCTATGAATATTACTAAACAATCATGAGGGTTGGTAGCGTGTGCCAGGTTAATCCATTTCATTCCTTGGTGCGGTTACTTGTTTTTTTTTTTTTTTTTGCACACAAGCATGTGGGGAGAATGCAAGACCTGCGGCCAACTCGGTCGGTGACGTGGGTCAGCGCTTACACCGGCCCGCTCAATCTTCCCATGATTGTATATATTTCGATACCTAATATACATATTTTCTTCGCTTGTCTTATTTCTTTTACCGCCCGAGGCTCCACTTTTTTGTTTATGTATATACGTATATGATGCTCGTGGCTCCAACGGGACTTGGCGGCACGGCCTAGAGTCACACGTGCGCGGCTTACCCCACTGCCATTGCTGGTCTCATGAGGAGACGTGTCTGTCACGCATAGGTTAAGTCATAAAGAACAAATCTACAGACGTATGCAGCCCGATTAATTTCGCTCATCTTACTGCGGGTTGTGTACCTGCTACCCCGTTCCCATCCTACCTGGTCGCAGCTCACCCCCTTGCTCACACCGCCAGGCATGCTGCTGAGTAGATCAAATCAATCTTGGCCCGGGCAGCGGGTTCAAGCCCCGGTCACGGACTGGGTAACCTCGTGTACCGCGGTTATTAGGAGCAAAGAAAACAAAAGACAAGGAGAGAGAGAGAGAGTGGGATGCTACTGTGTGTGTGTGTGTGTGTGTGTGTGTGTGTGTGTGTGTGTGTGTGTGTGTGTTTGGCTAGCAAAGTGGAGGACAGATTAGTGGTTACATAATATGAAAACAAATGTGAGCATCTCGTGTGTCCATCTGTCCATCCCGAGGCATTAATTTGATTGTCAGAAGGACGCGAAAAGTTATAAAACGCCATATTTGAATTTTTAATTAACAGTGTATGTTCACATTAACACTGCAGCTTATTTACGTGTGAAGGGAGACAAAGTGTTTCGTTGCGACAAGTTAGTGACAATCAGTGTAAGATGCTGTACCTGCATGATCCAGTGTGGAGTGGAAGGCTCACACTGCCGGATAGCGTGCCCCGGGTGAAAAGAGCAAGCAGGAAAAGGCAATCTATTGGTCCTTTGAAGGTACGTGTCATCGGGAAACCCATAGAAAAATTAATTCAAATATCCTTAATACTTCAACCAAAATCATTAGGCTGAGAAATAAGGTTATGGTCGCAAACAGTCTACATTCCCTTCTCAGGTCAAGGATGATGCAACTCTGCACATGATGACAGTGTTGTGACTCGCGGGGGTGTGGGGCAGCCTCGTTTAGCCCAGTACCCTTATTCCTTGGCATCGTGATGGCTGGCGGTGATGGTGGTGGTGGTGATGGTGGTGATGGTAGTGGTGAATTGTTAATCTCAGAACAGGAAATGTTTTAGAAATATACAGCACGTTCATTCGTTTCAAATTTATCACTCTGAAAGTTTACTCATTAAATTTAACGATTCATTTAGCACCAATTTCTGAGAGTAATGAAGTGAATACATTTATGATCCAATTTACTGCGGCTATCTTCGTCGCTTACTCATTATCTCTCTCACTCTCTCTCTCTCTCTCTCTCTCTCTCTCTCTCTCTCTCTCTCTCTCTCTCTCTCTCTCTCTCTCTCTCTCTCTCTCTCTCTCTCAGGAATACTCAGAAATTTCTAGTAATCAGATAGAAATAGTCGGCCGTTACTGAGTGCTGGTTACGAAAAACTGGTTCCCGATACCGCCTCACCCACAACCACCACCACCACCACCATCACTACCATCACCGCCATCATCACCACCACCAACACCGCTACCGTCATTGCTGTTGCTGATGTTATTCCTGTTCGCAGAGGAAATGCAGTAGGCCCTCAGCCCGTGCAGCAGCCACCCACCAGGCCTTCCCTCCGTCCCGCACAGCCTCGCGCCGCCCATGTCGTCATTAACTAACCTAGAGTGCTGCAGTGATATTGAATGTCTGAATGTATGTGTACGAGTATGCCACTGTTAAGGATGTCAAAATTTTCTGCACACACACACACACACACACACACACACACATACACGTTTTCTCTCTCTCTCTCTCTCTCTCTCTCTCTCTCTCTCTCTCTCTCTCTCTCTCTCTCTCTCTCTCTCTCTCTCTCTCTCTCTCTCTCCCGACCGGACAATTTGCTTTCATATGCACGAAACTGCTTAGACGTTACCAAAATACACACACACACACACACACACACACACACACACACACACACACACACACACACACACGTCACTGGCTTGCTGCAACCTCAGCACGTGACCTGCTCTCCCTCCGTTGCATCGCTTCCCGGTACGGCCTTCTCTGCCAGCTTATTATTAGTTTCAAGATTCCGCGGATCGGCCCTCCTACTCTTACGTCCCCAAGGCGTGGAGAGAGAGAAAGAGAGAGAGAGAGAGAGAGAGAGAGAGAGAGAGAGAGAGAGAGAGAGAGAGAGAGAGAGAGAGAGAGAGGGAGACGCTAGCGTTGGAGGTCATCTGGTCCGGGCGGGTCTAAAAATAAGGAACTATAATGGGTCACTCACCTCGGCCGGGAGCGGGGCAGCGTGCAGTAACAGTTGACTGAACCACTCCTTCGGTACCGCCAGGAGAGAAAAGAAAGCAGGCAACGAGGAAAATTTTAATAGGAAAAGACACACCATCGCCTGAACCACGGGGACAGGTGAATGGAAGACGCGTGGGAGAGGTGAAGGTGTCGAGGAAAAAGATAAAGATGGGTGGGTGGTGGGAAACTGAAAAGCTCTACACACGGTACTGTTTCAGGATCTGCGACCTCTGTCAGAGATGCTACTGCTGCCGGGGTGAGGGGGGGTGGCCATTCCAAAGTTGTGTGTGTGTGTGTGTGTGTGTGTGTGTGTACTTTGGTAACGTCTAAGCAGCTTCGTGCATATGAAAGCAAATTGTCCGGGAGAGAGAGAGAGAGAGAGAGAGAGAATGTGTGTGCGTGTGTGTGTGTGTGTGTGTGTGTGTGTGTGTGAACAAATAATAACACGGTGTCGATTTATCGCGGAGAGCGCCTGCCATGCTTCCCCTTGACTGCAGAGTTAATGAACAAAACACATTGACGGCCGCTGTGCAAATAAACACATGTGAGAGTGTGTATATGTGTCCTGCGCCTTGGAACACGTAACGGAGCGGCTCTGTAATGGATAAGGGAACCGCAGGTGGGTCTGGGCAGCACACTGGTCTATTTATAGCCGATGTTTGTGCAGTGCGTGGAGCAGCCATTCGAGCCCAGCCAGCAGGCCATCTCTGCTGCCTCAGTCGGGATCTACTGCTTGCTGCTTACATTTGCTGCACTTCCTCCCTCCCACTCCTCTTTCCCTCCTTTCTCCTCCTCCTCCTCCTCCTCCTCCTCCTCCTTCTCCACTGTGTCTGTCTTTCTGTCTCTGCCTGTCTGTCTGTTTATTTGACTGTCGACTGTCTATGTTTGTATCTCATCTGTGCCTCCTTGTGTTGTGTCCCCGTCTGCCTCGCGGTCATTCAGCCTCATCTGTGTGCACTTAGTTGGAGTGTCTCGCGCCTCGCTCATCACTTGCTGTAGCTCCATATCTTTATGTAGGACATCACTTCGTTGCATGTGTCATTTGCCCTGAGCCGCGCCTCAAGCGGGACTCTCCGCCTGCTCCTCCTGTATTCCACCACAACATCTTGTCCACGTCCACTTTAATGACTGGAATTTATGAATTAAAGAAAATGGCACGGGGTTAATTTCCCCTCCTGGAGAAAAGACACGTTTGCGTTCTCCCCTTCCCCGTGTTGACCTCCCTTCCACACGCCGCGAGACGATGACATGAAGGGAGTCGTGCAGGCCACTTCCTTATTCCCCCTGATTGGCGATTACCTCAGGTTACTTGAGGAGCGCCTTGGTTTACGATCCCCATGTAGCCGCATACGCTACAAATTTTCCTTCTTCCCAGGAAACTTTTCCGTGTTTTGTGTTCCACAGTTTGCGAGTGCTATTGTTTTATGACTCAGGGATAATATTTGCAAACATGAGGTGCAACATTTGAAGTTGTGGGTCGCAAGCTTTCCCAGGAAAAAACTTTCTTCAACCCGATCATTAAAAAAACAGTTGCTTGGCGGCGGCCGCGCAGCTGATGATGATGATAGTGACGCAACACTGACAACGGTGACACGTCTTATGCAACACCAAACCTCACTTAACTAACGTTAATAAAGGCAGCGCCGCTACGCTGGGTGGCAATGCTGCTGCTTGCGTGAACAACATACCAATTATACAGCGGCTGGTCCTCCTTGTGTGTGTGTGTGTGTGTGTGTGTGTGTGTGTGTGTGTGTGTTAATTTGCTTGTGTGCGTGTGTGTGTGTGTGTGTGTGTGTGTGTGTGTGTGTGTGTGTGTGTGTGTGTGTGTGTGTGTGTTAATTTGCTTGTGTGCGTGTGTGTGTGTGTGTGTGTGTGTGTGTGTGTGTGTGTGTGTGTGTGTGTGCATGTGTGTGTGTGCGCACACAGGTCTGTCCTCGCGTGCAGGTGTGTACATCTTTACACGCTCTTCATGAAGGACTATGATACACAGTAGCGCCCACTTAACTTTTTTTTTCCTCATAGCTTTGAGTAAAATGTTACCAGCAAGTGAGAGTAAGAGAGAAAAAGGCATTTTAAATCATGGCACAAAGCTGCGTCTTTCGACACTGTTCATGCTACTACTGTTGCAGCGAATGTTGTGGCCGCTGCCACTGTCGCTAATGTTGCTGCTCCAGCGACTATTTCTTTTATAGCTGTGATTATTTTTGTTGTTGTCACTGCTGCTGATGTTGCTATTACTACTACTCCTGCTGCTGCTACTGCTGCTGCTGCGGTCATTGCTGGTGAAAGTTGCGGTGGTGGTGGTGGTGATAATGTTCCTGCCACTGTTGCTATTACTGCTTTAGTTACTTTTGTTTGAATGTTCACTGTGCTACTGTTGCTGCTGCTCTTGTCTCTTGTACTGCTGCTTCTGCGGCCGCAACTGCTATCCCAGCCACTACTAATGATGATACTAGTGTTTATTTCAGTGCTACTGCAGCTTTAGCTACTACTGATGTTGCTCTCCTTTTCTTACTGCTGTTGTCGTTGTTGTTGTTGTTGTTGTTGCTCCTGCTGCTGATACTGGTACTGCGCCCGGCCGCTGATACCTAATCCCGACAAATACAGACGATGATGAGCCGCGACAACCTCGCTGCATCGCCACCACCTCCACTCACACATTCTTACCGTTGACATGACAAAAAAAATATATATATATATAGTCTGTTTGGAAGTTTCACTAATTAAGCAACAGCATAATTGCATGCCTATTTATCCCGCCCATTTACCGAAGATGTTTTGCCATTGTCTTGCCGTATTGAAATTACTCTTACTGTTCGTAACTGTATCAAGCGAGGCTCAGTTTTTTGCTCCCATGTATCGCCTCCCTGGCACTCCCAAGCTGGTGATCTTGCTGATTATTCTCCTTATTTTCTTTTCTTTTTTTCTTTTTCTTTTTTTTTTTGTATGAACACCATTTTGGTATACTTTTATTCTCCCTCGCCTCCTCGCCTAAATCCCATCACTTTCTACTATTCTGACATCTCTGGTCTGGCGGCAGGATCCAGTTTGGCTTACCCTCGTCTCCTTCACGTTAATAAACAATACTTTGCATGCAAATGAAACCTGCCGATGCGTCCTAATCCCTATCCTTCAATCTGCCACAGATTGCTGCAGCATTCCTGTCCGGTTACAGGAGGCGGGGATAACGTCAATACTTTACTGGTGATGGTTCTACATCAGTACCTGCACGACGCCTTTATGCGTGTGTCAGTCATACCGCTACTTAAGTCGAGGCTTCGGGGCGACCCCAGAGATTCAAGTCGGGATGGCTTGATTACTATCACCACCATTGTTCTACAGAGTTATTGTGCCCCCATGCCTCCTCCGACACCGCCGAAATTTCTTTTCGGCCAAGATTAGTATAGATGAGCATCGCCCGATCTCAAGGGCCAAATATCTACACTGTGATTAAACGACTTTATCGAAAGCCAAACCATGCAAAGGCGATGACCCGTGTTCATCATTTCCCAGCTCAAGAACGTCCCCAAACTGCCTTATCTACTAGGTGCTCCTACACTACCTTTTGGTTCAGCACAGTGGCCATGTTTACATTCCTATTTTGAAAAGATTTATGATTTCCCGAGGCAAGCCAGGCAGCTGGGGTTCAGCACACAGCAGCCAAGGCCGCCAGCAAGGGAGTCTGAGCAGGAGGTCGAGCCTTGATGTGCCGCTTCGGCAGGTGGGAGTTCTTTGCACCAAACAAAATGGCATATTGATACCCCGAATGGTACTGTTCCTTAATATGGCTGAGGACCATCCACGCCAGCACTGTAATATATGAACAACACCTCCCGTACGTCATGAACTGCACGTCTCTCACTTCCATCAAGCAGACAACCGTGGTTCAAACTTCCTAATGTCACCCACACAAAGTGAAACTAAATCTTGACGCCAATTCAGCTCCAGACCTCTGCTGGAAGCAGTGCTGGTGATTATTAGGAAGCATAGACCTGGTCCTATCAGTCCTATCTTAATATCCTAATCTTCAGCTTACATTTCATGTTGTAGGTACTCATGCTCTATTTGCTCACTCCAAAAGCTCTTCATCCTCCTGTACGATTACCAGAGACACTTGAGGAAATGAGGAGTGGTACGAGTAAGGGTTTGTGGCGGGGTGAGTGAGCCTGGCGGCACCAGACGAGCCTTACTGAGGTAAAACTTTACTTCAGGAGAGGGAAAAAAATATTTTGACCTTGGATACCCAGACTTCAAGCTGAGACTCCTGACGCGTCAGTTGATGGAGAACTGGCAGGATACGAAAACCTGAATCTTGTCAAGATCACATACGCAACAATAGAGAAAAAATCAACAAAACTGTGGTGTGTGGAGGGAAGACAGGTATCTCCACGTGACATCAGCAGTTTGTCACAGTCCATTGCCGCCACCTGGAGGCGGCAGGTGATCCATGGACACCTTCAGCCAGAAGAACAATCGCCAACCAACAGGGAACGAAGAGCATGAAGCGAGGAGAGAAAGAAGTAAAGAAGAGCAGCTGATGAGTGAAAGACAAGGCGAGGGAGGAACTAAGAAGAATCATGAGCATAAGAAGCGAGGGACGGAGAGAGAGAAAAAAAAAGAAAAAAAAGCAGAAGAGTTCCGTCCGTCTGACTGATGTACACAGATGAGACTCAGTGATGTTGCTAAGATGTATGTGGTGTAATGGAGTGCTGGCCCGGTGGTGACCCAGATGTGCAGGCGGTGTGGTGGTGCCCCGAATATTATGGTGCACGGTGTGTGTGTGTGTGTGTGTGTGTGTGTGTGTGTGTGTGTGTGTGTGTGTGTGTGAGTGTGTGTGCCCGCGCGCCAAGTTGTAAAAGTGTGGCATCTGAAATCTAAAGTGAGGTGTGAATGTAGTGGAACTAAACTGTTATCAGGTGGTAACAAAGAGAGCGAGAAAGAGAGAGAGAGAGAGAGAGAGAGAGAGAGAGAGAGAGAGAGAGAGAGAGAGAGAGAGAGAAAGGTGAAATGCACTGCAATTGAAGTTCCATCAGGGTACAGACAGACCACGTATCTTTGGCATTCTCTTTTATTGTTTGGACTAAGTTCACTATTTTGATTGCAAAGTGAGTAAAGAATGACTAATAAATACAACACCATTTATCCATAAAACACTGACGCACTTGTCGATTATTGCTAAAAAATACTGAAACGGAATGCTAGGCACCGACTTACACACACACACACACACACACACACACACACACACACACGCACGCACACGCACTCACGCACACGCACACGCACAAACACGCACACATATCATGTAAACGATCAAGGGAACACACACACACACACACACACACACACACACACACACACACACACACACACACACACTGACAACCAACCTCCCTTAACATGGCAAACATTTTTCTTCTTTCCTTCCGTCCTTCCTTTATTTCTTCCTTTCTTCGTACCTTTCCTTCCTCCATATTTTCACTCATCTTCACATATTTTCAACCAATCTACTCTGAAAAAAACGTACCATCACATTTTACATCAGATCCAAAGTTTACATCCACGTATAGTACACAAACAAATAATCTTCAGTGGTTAGTTGTTATAGTGAGTGTGGTGGTGGTGGTGTTGGTGGTGGTGGTGGTGGTGGGCGGGGCGGCTCCTCTCCACCCTTTCACCACCACAACCCTCTTATTACCGTCAGCCCCTCCCCGTAAGCTTCTGAATGGGAGTTGGCTGGCTGGCTGGCTGGCTGGCTGGCTGGCTGTCTAGCTGGCTGACTGGCTGGCTGGCTGGCTGGCTTGCTGGCTGGCTGGCTGGCTGGCTGGCTGGCTGGCTGGCTGGCTGATAGGCTGGCGGCTTATTTTGGCATGGCTTGGCTTGCTGGCTTGCTTGCTTGCTTGCTTGGCTTGCTTGTTGGCTTAGAGGTTAGTTGTCATTGTTTCTTTATCTTAATTATAAATTGTTATTGGTTGGCCACGTTTACATAAAGCATTTTTAAGAAACATTCAAACATCAATGGCCTTTCATGCTCTGACGATACCGTACTTAAAACACACACACACACACACACACACACACACACACATACACACCATGTAGCAAAATGAAAAGAAAATATAGAAAATATCATAATTTGAAACACAACTCTCCATCACATGATATAAACACACACTCTCTCTCTCTCTCTCTCTCTCTCTCTCTCTCTCTCTCTCTCTCTCTCTCTCTCTCTCTCTCTCTCTCTCTCTCTCTCTCTCTCTCTCTCTCTCTCTCTCTCTCTCTCTCTCTCTCTCTCCACAACTCGATATATAAACACAGCTCTTCTCATTACGTACTACAGAGTAACAACAACAACCTTGCACAACATAATATAGACACAACTTTCTCCGCGTAACGTTAGAGACGTAACTATAAACACAACTCTTTCCACAACACGGTAACATAGTAGTCTAGATCACTGGTTTTCTTTCTTCCATTCCTCAACGTGATAATATAATAAAATGCAATAGTTATTTTGCTTCCACAACGCACCACTACTATGTACTACTATACACAAAACTGTTCTTCCGTAACATAATAGTAATAATAATAATGATAATAATAATAATAATAATAATAATAATAATAATAATAATAATAATAATAATAATAATAATACATACACTATTTTTTTTCTAAGAGACACGGTTCCCTTTCCACAGCACTTATCATTACAGAGACACTACTGCTGTGTACATACATTATTCTCCTTTCCACAACCGATCACTGTGTATAGGTAACATTGGCGCAGCGTCTCAGTATGTATGTAGTATATTCCGGACTAGGTCTGCGTGCGTGTATATCAAGTCGTATGGATACATCAGCACAATGCTCACAGGATTACGTAATACAAAAGTATACAGTACTTACGTGTATAAGTCTGTATACTTTGATGTGAAGGTGGTTTTCCTTTTTTTTTTTCTTTTTTTTAGGAGGGGGGCCCGTAGGGGAGGGAATAACCCATGGTAGCATAGCAATCTCTCTCTCTCTCTCTCTCTCTCTCTCTCTCTCTCTCTCTCTCTCTCTCTCTCTCTCTCTCTCTCTCTCTCTCTCTCTCTCTCTCTCTCTCTCTCTCTCTCGGATGCAAGGAAATCCTGTCAGAATGGACCTCCCTGGTGCAAGAAGTCCACAGCACACTTATGCTCGTCATTGCCCCAGCAGCACTCTTGTCCTCTGTCCTGTCATCCTCTCGCTCAGGCCGCACACAACACCGACACCTCTTCTTCCTCCCCGTCTCAGCTCCGCTGCAAGAGAACACTGTGCATGAGAGGGTAGTTATACAGACCTCGAGTGAATTTATTTAGGTCAGAGCAAGCAGTTTATTGTTCCTCTTTTTAAAGGTTGCAGTACCTGGTCCACTCTCGCCACCAGTCCTGCACCTAACTCTGCCACAGCCCCGCCACGTGGGTCCCGCCGCGGGCTGCTGCTGCCCGGTGCTCCAATTTTTTCTTTTATTGTTCAAGAATATTGTGCGTTTGCGTACTTTAGGTTTTCATAAATTTCGCTGCTCTCGTTGTAGATAAGAAGTTTTCGCTGTGTTGAAATCAGACATAATGTTGAACTAACATGATATTACATCACTGCAATTACTCTTACTACCACTGCTGCTGGTGTTACCACCACCACTACTGCTACTGCTGCTGCTGCTGCCACTACTACTACTACTACTACTACTACTACTACTACTATTATTATTGTTGCTACTACTTCTACTACTACTACTACTACTACTACTACTACTACTACTACTACTACTACTACTGTTGCTACCACTACTACTACTACTACTACTACTACTACTACTACTACTACTACTACTACTGTTGCTACCACTACTACTACTACTACTACTACTATTACTACTACTACTACTACTACTACTACTACTACTACTACTACTACTACTGCTGCTGCTGCTGCTGCTGCTGCTGCTGCTGCTGCTGCTGCTGCTGCTGCTACTACTACTACTACTACTACTACTACTACTACTACTACTACTACTACTACTACTACTATTACAGAACAGCAATAACAACACAGTGGTCAGAGACCAGGCTTCCTCAATGGTCACCTGCACCACAGCGCTACAGAATATACCTCTTGAAATTATGTACCTTCACTACATCATTTCCTTCCCCAAGACCCACCCATCTACTTCACCACTTCACCCACACACACCCCGCCGCCGTTACCTCACCCTGCCGCTACCTACTGTGCCTCGCCTCAGCATACCACACCGTCACCCCACACAATTACCTTTCGCCTCACCCCACTCCT
The DNA here is from genome assembly GCF_035594125.1 of Scylla paramamosain. Taxonomy (NCBI): domain Eukaryota; kingdom Metazoa; phylum Arthropoda; class Malacostraca; order Decapoda; family Portunidae; genus Scylla; species Scylla paramamosain. The sequence continues at coordinate 34,148,563 of NC_087156.1, read as the reverse complement.
CTGCCTCAGCTGCAAAATTTGCTATATGTCATGGGATCCAAGATGTTATTGCGGACGTCTGAATTTACGAGGAACGGAATCTTCTCTCACGTAAGTGTCGTATGATGGCAACTGGTTCTTCACTTACATGCGCCTTACAACTGAAGGCCCATGATGAGGATTAGGAAAAAATCATATCAAAGTTTCGCGTGAGATAGCTGACTGAGATCAAAAGAAGTTTCTTTTCATCGTTATCTTCTATTGTTGTTTTATTTTATTTCAGTTTGTTATTGTTTGGTTTGGTTTTATGTAGCTATTGTTATTGATGTTGATCTTGATGTTACTTATAGTATTGTTGTTGTTGTTGTTGTCGTCGTTGTTGTTGTTGTTGTTGTTGGTGGTGGTGGTGGCGATAGTGGTGGTCAGTTTCAGTGCATATGAAAAGATGAAAATATGATGAAGATAATGCTGATGACAATAATATAATGTCGATGGCGATAATCATATAGACGACAACGACGACGATGATAAAATTGACAATACCGATAATGATACTGGCAACGACAACACTCATTTGATCGCAAGCAACAAATGCACACACAGGTTTCAGGATGCCAGTCGCAGTAGTAATATTTTCACCTGGAGGGGAGCGACCAGGCTGTTTCGCGGCACAATTAGCTTTCCCCTGCTCCAAGACGGTGCCTTCACTTCCAGCCTGGACACAGTTCTCCAAGCAGACCAGCGGTAACACACTCATCGCAGAGGCAGTACACGTCCTTCACACCCTCTCAGCAGCCTCACATGGACCTTCCTGCCTCAACACGTCTGTTTGTCTGTCTGTAAGTCCGGCGCCGCGGAGACCCTGGGCGGAGGATCATCGATACGGAAGAATTGATTCATTGATTTAAAGAGGCGTCGCATATGAAATTATTAGTTTTACAAATAAACGGAGGGGAAAAAGTACTACCCGACGGTATGTTTCCCCACTATTTTGCTTGAAACGATGAGCCAGTTAGGTAGAGTTTAGGTGGCACAACGCACCTCTCAAGGCACCGGCCCGTCCGTGTGCATCCAAGGTAAAGGAGGAGGAGAAGCGCGATGTAAGGAGGAGTGAGCCTAGTAATGCACGTGTCGTTCGGAAAGATGTTGCTATGTCGTCCAAACGGCAAGATAACGGGACTCAACGATCATAGATGAGGGAGTCGGCGAGGTGCAGGCAGCGAGGCATGTAGGGCAGTGAGGCAGGCTGAGGGTATCGCCAAGGAGCAGAGTCGTGATGGAAGCACTTGTGATTGTTTTCTTGCCATAGCCGCGGGAGACGAGGGGGAGGGGAGAGGAAGAGAGGAGCAGGGAGTGGCAGGAGCGTGCGGGCCCGTCATATCTCTCACCTGCATCGAGCCAGGCGCGGCATCATTTACCACAGCAGCCTATTAGACATGTCCGTGCTGGCTCCTTCCCTCCGTAATAATGTGCCCGATTACTGTCATCCTCGACTTGGCTTCTTATCGAATATGGTTACGATGCTTATTGTATCAGCCTGATGAGAAAGTCGCGGGGTGTAGGATTAGAAATATCAATACCTGGAAGTGACAACGGCGCGCTGTTGTACTAGGCCGGTGGATGATACGTAATAGCTAGCCCAGTGCCGGCCAGACACGGCATGATAGTCCTGCTGGTATGGGGATATCGCTGACTTAATGACCTCTAACGATCAGGTTACAGGTTATCAGAAATCTCGGAGATGAGTAGTAATAATACGGTCACCCAAGTCAGAGTGAGTGACGCTGACTGCCTGATCTCGTGCCGGCCGTCCGCTCGCTGCCGCCAAGGTCACCCTGCCTGTCACACCTCCCCGCCATTATCAACATTTACCCTTTTTCCCTTCTACGATACGTGTCGCCGAGTGGGTGCCGCAGGGCGGGGAGCAATGCCCTGTGCCCAGGATGAAGACGTCACGCCACACCAACCGCCGCCGCCGCCGCCGCCGCCGCCAACGTTCAGTCACCGAGGGTCACGGCTCCTCGCCGCCGAGCGCCCAAGGCACACGGTCTGCTCATAAACGCGTTCACTTGTCCAAACGACATGACCATAAATATAACTCAACAAAGCCTTGTCGCATTAGAAACTCGTCCGAGCTTTCCTGTCATATTATATATGCGGCACGCCGAGTAAACGGTGCTGAGATTTTTCCTTTTTTTTCTTTTTTTTTTTTTTTACGTTTACAGTTTATTGTTCTTCCTTGAATGGTGAGACTCGATTTAAAAGTGTATGTGTGTGTGTGTGTGTGTGTGTGTGTGTGTGTGTGTGTGTGTGTTTCTGTGAATGTATTGTCTTTGTTTCCACGCAGACAGCGGCGAGAGTTTGATCCTATCTTTATTTGTATTCCTACATCATCGGGAATGAGGTACAGCCAGCGGCTGGGGCCCATGGTGAGGAGCGACGCGGCTGGATTGTTACTGAGCAGCAATATTTGCCGTACCCAACGTCTGACGGCCTGATGTCTGACCTTGACGGGAAAATACAGAATGCACAGAATATCCTTGTGGGGTTGGCGGTCATTGGAGGGGTAGCAGCTGACTCATTGGTGTCACGTGCAGCACTGACAATATCGTAGCACAAGATCATATCTCTAGAAATACATTGAAGAAAATACGAAGAAAACCAACTGCATTGAACTCTGAGACCCACTCATGCCCGTACACAAACAGAATATTGCTTACTTGTGTGATGAAAAGGAGCGAAGAGAGCAACATTACACCAGGATATGGTCGGCTGATGACCCAGCTGTGGTGGTAGTGGACACAGGTGTGCCTGCTAACGGTGAAAGGGACATAGGCGTGGGTGCCAACGGCGTGGGAGCGAGTGGTGGGGAGTCAAGGGTCTCGCGCGGCGGCCGTGACTCGGAGAGGCTGCGTGCGCCTGGCTGGAGCTTCTGTGTGTCTGTCTGATTGGATGTGTTCGGGCAGGGTGGCCGCCGGCGCCCACGAGATCTTCCCCGAGTCTGGCCAGCCGCCTCCTGACTCCCGCCGCCCAGACCAACCACTGCGGCAGGAGCCGTGGGGGCGGAGGGCAGTTGCACAAGGCCTCCTTGAAACATTTCTGTTCGACTGTCCCAAGCTGCGGCGCCCGCCACATCAGTGGCAGTGGAGGCAGAATGGCCTTCCCGAGGGGGGGGCAGGATTCCCAGTGGCAAACACACTCGATATGGCACGTAGCCCTCTGCTCCGTGTGCTGTCCTCACATATAACCAATCTCGAGTTTTAAACACAGCGTTTACTATTATTCCGAACGGTAAGTACGGCCGGACAGGAGGCTGGTTCTGTAAATTAGGTTCAGGCGTCCGACGCATGTTATGGAGGCGCGTGGCCGAGGCGAGCACCATAGGCAAGTTGGCTGGACGCAGAGGCGAGGCGCGGGTGAGGAGTGCCTCCAGGTCGTTCACTTGGTAGCCGTACGCTACGCCCTCACCCACCTCGCGCCCCGGCTCCATGTTCTCGTAGCAGCCAGCCAAACGAGCCAAAACACCGCCCACCATGCCCATGCCCCCCCCTCCCTGCTGGGGAGGGTACGGCATCTGTTGGCCTCCGTGGCTGGCGGTTGCTCCAGAAACAGGGGGAGGCGGCGGGCTGACGGCGGGAGGAGGCGGCTGATCTCCCTGTGCGGGGCGGGGCCGGTGCTGCCGCGACCTGGTGGCCGAGGAACACCGAACTCGCCGATCGCCGTTGTTCGCTGGGCCTCGGGGCTCGCTGGAGGCGCTTCGTATCCTCGCCCCTTCTCCTTCAAAGGACATGCCGCATCCACCAGCAGCGCCCACGCCTGCAGAGGCCAGCTGTGCACCACCACCCACTGGGTCCACCGGCGGCTGGGAGACCCATTGACTGTGTTGGGGATTGTGCCGCCACCCACAGGACGTTATACCGGCAGGACCACTTCCCCCCATCATGGGCTGGCTAGGAGATGCCCCTAAGCCCTGGGGGCCAACTCCAAGTCCCTGCGGGGTTACAGGAGGGGGTGGAGGTCTGGCATCCCGGCGGCGTGGCCGTGGCTCATCGAGGTAATGAGGATCGCGGGTGCCGAGCATGGCTGGCTGGTGAGGGGCGGGGGCGTCAGCGAGGCTCAGGTCAGCCACCACGTCTGGTAGGGTCGCTGCCCACTTATCGCCACCCCCGCCGCCGCCGCCGCTGCTGTTTGCCTGCAGAGAAACAGTTTAGTTGTAAACAACAAACACAACAAAACATTGTAGATGTAAATCATAGTGATAATTTTCTGTACTACTTCTCTGGGGTTGATGACCTGCTACAGGGAGCCATTAGTAAATTTTGTTGGTGCGAAAAATACGAAGCCACGATAATATGCCGACACGTGAGTGATACATCTCTTATATTTGGGTGTCTGTGCGACTCTCCCTTAACCTTCCCTGCACATAGAAGAACAATTAATATTTTATGCATATGATATGAACGTGCTATATCACTGCCTCCATCCTGCACACAAGGGAAAGAAACAGGTGAAAACGTTGAATTTTATCACTCAAGAATGTAGAAATGTGTTTTATGTTACCGCTCTCTGCCTTCTTCCCAGTTTTGGTCAGGTTTGCTCTTCAGCTCCCTGGGTTTTCCTCATGGCCAAGTAATAACAATAATGTGTTCCTGCCGCTCTGCCCCTCAGGCTGACGGACTACACGCTGCTCGTGAGCTCCAAAGGCAAGTTAATGAGTGCCGTCATTACCAGGCCGAGCAATCACATGATAGTACTGTGTGTGGCGACCACCTAATGTTGTTGAGTACGATGACTTGACTCCACCGCCACCACTGCCACATCCTTTCTCTAAATGAAGCGTAATGTGACCAAGATACAAAGTTTTTATTTTATTTTATATCTTGAAGATTCACGTACGTCACAAGACAAATAAACATGCATTCCTTGTGTCTTGTGATTCTTTTGTTCCTCGAGGCATAATTTTAAAAGTACGGCCACAATACAGCCACAATATCTCACTAGACACCATCTCTTTATTTCTCTATAGGAGGGCGCGCAGCTCAGAGGGTCGCGGGAAGGGAAGGTCACGAATGTTGTCTCAGGCATTTCCTGCAAGTGAACTAAGTGACGCTCGTGTTGCCAATGACGGGCGAGGCAGTCCGTATCCGAGGAAGACGTAACGAACAGGCAATAACGAATATTTGAATCTTGAATGCAAATTATTTTGAATAAGGAAACATTAATATGAAGCTACTTACTTTTTTTGTCCTACGAACAGCTGGCTTCCAGAGTTCCATCGGTTGGTTCACTGATGGAAGAGGAGTTGTCACGGGCGTAGTTGTTTCGCGTCTTTGCTCGAAAGTGTTAAGTTCGCGACAGTCACTGAGTCCAACGAAGAAGACGTGGAGCTGTAGCACCGAAATAGTCCTCAGTTGTGAATATTTCGATCACTTTATGCTGTGTTGAGGTTTTCACTCCAGTCAGCTCGAGGCTCTCTTGCGCCCCCAGCCTTGGGCGGGGAACACTTTGAGATGTTCAGCTTTGGCCACGAGGCTTAACCATTACCACAAGCAATGTCTCAAGTAACACGACACAGGTTCATCGGGTAACATGACTGTCTTACATACAGGCGACATCGACACATTAATGAGCTGACAATGCTGGACAAGTCTCAGGTGACAGATGCGTTGTAACACATGCATAAGACGAGCACTGAATGGGTGTCGGACAGCACCTGTGGGAACATGAGTGAGGGCTGGCCACCACCGCTCGCCGCGACGGCAGCTACCGGCCGCCCGTCCTCCGTGGCTGCTCGCGGCTGCCTCCTCCGCCTCCACCCCGTATGTTCCTGACCAGCAGTGGCATAAGTGTTTTCCTAGAAGATGAATGTGTGGGAGTGAGGAGGGTCGCCGACACACGCCGTCTGCTCCAAGAAGCCCCGCTGCTCCTGGAAAGCCAGACAGGAACGGTTTCCTTCCAGCGTCACCAGATGCGCGTCACGTCACCGAGCTGGAAAGGTGGGGACCTGGTTAATGTTTTCTTGTCAGGATTTTTTTTTTTTTTTTAAGTTTATTAGAATCATTACGTTTCTCCCGTCCCCCAACAATGACACCGAATATTTCAAAACATTCCCCCCAAAACGCTTCACACAGAATCTCGTGACTCTTGTGCGCTGAAGGTTCGAAATGATGAACACTGCGTTTTTGCTCGGCCCCAAAACCTACTTGCAGATGACAGCCACTGCCACCCCAGAGAGCCGTCATGCAGCCACGAAAACACTCCGCCACTTTCTCCACCTTGAAAAAAATAAAATAAATAAATAAATAAATAAAAAGTGAAACTCAGTGCCCTTCCTGAGTCCCAAGGAAACTTTGATGTGGACCGAATGTTTGGTAACCAACCCCCAATTAGGAAGCAAGCGAACAGAGGACAGGCTTGAAATATTGACTTGGAATAATAAACCGGAGACAGACGGACAGACAGGAAGACAGGCACACGAGACGGACAGACAAATCTATAAATAGGCAATCAGATAGATGCAGTGGGAGAAGAGCTATCGTTCTTGTGGCTCTTGTTACTTGCTTATTGTCACCCGTGCTGCATTAGGAG
>NC_087156.1:34119496-34139496 GCF_035594125.1 Scylla paramamosain | reverse complement strand
AACATGGTATTTTCTCGCTATTTTCTGGTCGGTGGTGTTGTGTTGCAAAGGCACGATTGGTCTCATCACTTTATAACTTCCTCTTCGGAAACTCACACGAGGTTGTTCTCCTCCTGCGTGGCGCGGTGGTTCTCTACTGCACACGCCTGGGCTGCGCCGGGACGTCCCTCCTCCGTTTGTGGCGGAGAGCTGATGATGGTGGTCACTGATGATGATGATGATGATGATGATGATGATGATGACAATAATGATGATGAATTATTAATATTTTCTTCATAGTTTCTCACCTTTCAACTGATACAAGAGAATATGCAAGAAAATTAATCAGTGAGCGGACGAAATTAATTTAGATTGTATAGAATCATAATTGAGATACTTCATTTTTTTTTTTTTTTCATAATTATCTCCCCCTTTCAACTGATGCGAGAACGATCAACCAGTAAGTGGACGAGATCAATGAAGAATGTGCTGAATCAAGATCTTGGGTAATCAAATACAGACTCAGTTTCTTAACAATCTTGAAATGTAAATCTCCCAATAAAGGAGTCCTCGTCCCTGAATTTCATCTCTTTAAATGTCCTGCCTCTTACACTTCAGAAAATGTGATGATGCGTAAAGCTTAAAATAATAATAATAACAACAATAAAAATAATAATAATAACAATAATAATAATAATAATAATAATAATAATAATAATAATAATAATAACAATGATTTTTTTTTTCATGTTCAGTATAGCAAGGTCACGTCTGTAACATTTCAAAACACTTGTTCCTTTCCATTCATTCTGTCATGTTGCAGTGTTCCTTTATACTGTTGTGATGTAAGAGCTCTTGAAGCCTTATTATAGATTCCTGCCCTTCTCTCTCTCTCTCTCTCTCTCATCTCTCTCTCTCTCTCTCTCTCTCTCTCTCTCTCTCTCTCTCTCTCTCTCTCTCTCTCTCTCTCTGGTTAGAAATAATTTATGATTCCTACCAATGACAGGAGGCAAGAGATGGACAAAATAAAAAAATAAAAAAACGACTTTAAAAATTGTTCAGTGAAACCAATTTACCATCACCACCACCAACAACAACACAAGCAACACCAGCAGCAACACTACCACCACCACTACCACCGACACCACCAACACCACTAACATCACCAACACTACCAACACCATCAACACCACTACCATCATCACCATTACATCAAGACAACACATTGGTTCTCCTTTCCATAAATATGAAGATCCGGGTAAGAAGAGGAGAGACGTGGGAAGAGGAGGAGGAGGAGGAGGAGGAGGTTAGCAAGGAGGTAAGGAGGAAAGGAGGGAAGAATTCGGGGAAGAGGAGAAGAAGCGGAAAGATGAAGACAGACAGAGGAAGAGGAGGAGGAGGAGGAGGAGGAGGTGGTGGAGGAGGAGGACTAGTGTACATGTGGAAGACACACAGGTGAGGAGAAGGAAGAGGAGTAGAGGGGGAGGGGGGACAAGAACACACAGGTGCACACGCTAATTAGAAGTGCAGGGCGGTGGACTGCCTCACAGGTGCTCCAGAAGCTGACGTTTCCGACACCTGGCCGTGAAGGTATGTGGGAGGAAGTCTTGGCTTACCACCTGGCCCGCTCCGCACCCCCACTCCCCCTCTCACACACACACACACACACACACACACACACACACACGCACACACGGCTGGAGATGCAAAATCAGAGTGTTTGCAGTAAGGTCACGGTGGCGAAGTGGCTGTTGGGGTTCCACATTAAGATCGTGATGCTGGATGTTGGCCGTGGGGCTGTGATGGGGAGGTGCTGTGATGTTAGGGGTTTCGTGTGAGCGAAAAAGAAAGGAGAAACTCAAGTACACGAACAGAGGATGGAGTAAAGAGTCAGAGCAAGAGAGTTAACAGAAAGCCATGAGAAACAGTCACACTACAAGCACAAAACAATAACATTGGTGCAACAGTTCCGAGGACAGCCAGTGGCAGCCAAGCCTTGTGCACGTAGCCGCCCGAGCTGGTGACGCCACTGTGGTAAGAAACTCGTTCACAGCCACGCTCGCCCGACACTCCCTTTAAACATACGACAGCAAAGGACTAGAGAGGGAAAAAAAATGCTTAAACAAAGAAAACAAAGATAATGATAACAAAATTAAAAATAACTGGTGAAAATGAGAAAAATCGTCGCAACAGCACCAACAAATACTACTACTGTTACTGCTTCTACTACTACTACTATTACTACTACTACTACTACTAATAATAATAATAATAATAATACCACCACCACCTTCATTACCACTACCTCTCTCTCTCTCTCTCTCTCTCTCTCTCTCTCTCTCTCTCTCTCTCTCTCTCTCTCTCATTCACTCACTTAAAAAAATAAAGAAAAAAAGAAAAGAAAGAACAACACAGAAGCATATAGACAACTAAAACAATTATAACAACACTAATAATAGCACGCATTAACACGAGAGAGAGAGAGAGAGAGAGAGAGAGAGAGAGAGAGAGAGAGAGAGAGAGGCAAACACGTGTAACACCCCAGCCTAGTTAGAATGCCAGTAACGTCCAGATGATTATCTCTAAGCAGCACAGACTTACTTAGAGACACCGTCGCTCACAAGACTAAGATCCGCTGTTATTATTCCTCACGTTGGCCCGCAAGGAGACTCCAAGTGTTTTAGATGCTCTCTCTCTCTCTCTCTCTCTCTCTCTCTCTCTCTCTCTCTCTCTCTCTCTCTCTCTCTCTCTCTCTCTCTCTCTCTCTCAGTTTTCCTTCAGAGAGAGAGATTAGTAAGGGTAAAATTACAAGGAAAGTAAACAAGGTGGGAGGGAGAGAGAGGGAGTGGGTGTGAACGGAGGAGGAGGAGGAGGAGGAGGAGGAGGAGGGAAGGAGGAGGAATTGGTGCCAAGGAAAGAATAATCCTTAAGATAATCACTTAACACTCGCTTCAGGATGCAGGAGAGAGAGAGAGAGAGAGAGAGAGAGAGAGAGAGAGAGAGAGAGAGAGAGAGAGAGAGAGAGAGACTCGAAAACTTAGTAAATTAATAAGTAAATGACAGTGCAAGGATATTAACTCTAAGAACAGTAATAAAAATAACAATAATAGTAGTAGTAGTAGTAGTAGCAGTAGTGGCAGTAGTAGTAGTAGTAGTAGAAGTAGTAGTAGTAATTGATATGCACGACAGGTTCACTTAAAGACCACCAGTTTTCATGTGTATCTGCCGGAACAAATATTATTAACGTCATCTCTCATCGCCTCGCGTGGCCTCCCCTTGCGGCCTCCACATGACCCTCCCTCCACCTGGCCCCTTCCCTGCCCCACCTCGCACCCTCCCTCCTTCCACTCTCAACATCTCTCCTACCCTCCCTCCCTTCCTCCAGCTCTCCCAGCCTCCCTCCCTCCCTCACTTCCCCCAAGCTCTCCTCTGCCTCTCTCCCCTTCCAAAGCATCTCTTCATGCCCTCCCTCTCCCCTCATCTCTCCCTCTCTTTACTGCCTCAGGTCTCTCCCAGCAGTGGTAAGCTGGCACGGATGCGTAGTCAGAGAGAGAGGGAGAGGAAGACTACGTATGAGTGAAACAGGATGAAGAAAAAAAAAAAAAATACTAGGAAAATATTGTGTAGGTGAGTAAGAGAATGATATAAAAGGAACAGGGTGAGGAAGAGAAAGAGGAGAAGAGAAGGAGGAAGAAGATGGGGCAAGGATAAGGAGAAAGGAGAGGATGCAAGCCAAGACTCGTCGGAGAGTGGGAAGAGAAAGATAATAGGTGGAACGTGGAAGTTTACTGGGGACGCTGCGGCCTTCTCTTTCTTCCTCGCACCAATTTAAATGTCACGTCGGAGAGAGAGAGAGAGAGAGAGAGAGAGAGAGAGAGAGAGAGAGAGAGAGAGAGAGAGGGAGAGAGGTTATTATTATTATGACACGAGTTTATCTGGAAATAGTAAAGTCAATAATAATAATAGTAATAAACTGAGCCTGTTAAGTTTCGATACAGTGGTCTCTTGTTACTGCACAACGTTTTCTTACAGAGTGAACCTTGGTCTCTGGGTTTCCACTGCGGTCTCTCTGGCTACACACTGGTTTTTATAAAAGCGAGGCAGGTGCTTCTAAAGATACGAGTACTCATAGCCAACAAACATTGTCCCTCTTTCAAAATTCAAAGATTTTGCGTACACTAACGGTGGTGTCAACTTTTTTCGTCTTCTCTCTCTCTCTCTCTCTCTCTCTCTCTCTCTCTCTCTCTCTCTCTCTCTCTCTCTCTCTCTCTTTCTCTCTCTCTCTCGTCATCTGGTAACGCCCGCTGCTACCTGGATCTTGAGGTAACGCCGAGATGTCGGAGTGAATATCATGAAGGATGTTTGAGAAGTGGTAACGACATTAATACTGGTATAGTACATTCCTTTCTTGGAGGCTGTATTGTGCTTTGTGTGTGTATGTGTGTTTGTGTGTGTGTGTGTGTGTGTGTGTGTGTGTGTGTGTGTGTTAATAATATAAATGGTAGTAAAAGTAGCAGTAGCAGCAGCAGCAGCAGCAGCAGCAGCAGCAGCAGCAGCAGCAGCAGTAGCAGCAGCAGCAGCAGCAGCAGCAGCAGCAGTAGTAGTAGTAGTAGTAGTAGTAGTAGTAGTAGTAGTAGTAGTAGTAGTAGTAGTAGAAGTAGTACCAGTAGTAGTAGCAGTAGTAGTTGCAGTATTAATAGTGGCAGTAACAGCAGCAGCAGCAACCACAGCAACATTAACAGAAACAGTAGTAAAGAAAATGAATGGGAGAAGTATGTGCGGTACGAACACACACACACACACACACACACACACACACACACACACACACACACACACACACACACATCTTGCAGCGTGGCCGCGCGTTGCACTAACCACAACTTGCAGGCGCTGCAGATCTCATCCGTTTTACCCAAATTGGCCTCGACGTGATGAGGTGAGTCTGCTGTCTGCAAACCACCCTCGCGTCAGCACCCCACCACCGCCGGCCCCCCCCCTCACCCGTCAGGAGCTGTCGGGTTCATGTCTTTCATCCAGTCCAAAGGCTGCAGGGGGCTGAGGCTTGACATGGATGCCCTGCCGCCTAATCAGTATGTTGCCTCCTTTTGTCTGCCAGCCGACAGGCTGGTGAGTGGCGCCGAGGGGCCGCCACCATGTTGTGTATCAAGCACCGCCGCCTGTGTTGGTGGCGGCGTGGCCACTGGGCACGGCTGGTCACGCACGTGTGCTGAAGAGGTGCAGGTCGTGCAGGTTAGCGGAGGTAATACGCACTCTTTGGAGAATCACGAGGAAAGGCTCACTCTGCCTTCTTCTGTCCTGCAGCAGCTCTCACAAGCCGAACTCCCGACATGCTGAAACAAAACGGCATCTTTTTGCTTTTTTAGGAGCTTCTGGTGACGTATCCTGAGTTCACTATTGTTGAGATCATGAACAACACTAATTACAATCAAGGAACCTGTCTAACAAAGAGCCCACCGCGCACCTCCCAGGCTGCCCTGTTCGGCTGCCTGGGACCCTACGTGGGATTGCAGTATTTGTGGATTTGCATTAAGAATGGATGCTCGGCCAGATCAAGGAAGCAGTGCGTAGTACCAAGGAGCTCCTTGCCTGCTGACCCTCCCGGCTCCCGCCCGCCGAGCGCAACCACTTCACTTTATCTCCGTCTAGTCGTGATTTAAATACTTCTCAGAAAATTTCTCCTTGGTAATTTCTATGAAGTGAGGGCACTGCTACGTAGGTTGTAATAGTAATAATAGTAACAGTAGTGCGAGCCTAGTGGTGGCAGAGCGAGCCTGGGACGCAGAAAGTGGTATTCCCAGCAAGTAGTGATGAACACCCCGCAGTGGATGTTATTTCCACACTTACTTGGTACATGTACACGTCCGAGGCCTGCGTGGAGCGGCAATACGCACCAAGACCAGGAGCGCCAAGCGGGAAGAGGACGGCGAACAGGGCGGAGGGCGAGAAAAAAAAAAAAAATTCATACAGCGAGACGGTACCTCAGTGTAGTAGTAGTAGTAGTAGTAGTAGTAGTAGTAGTAAACAAAAGTATGGTAATGTTCGGTAACCAAAGACAATGTACAGCGATCATTTGACTGACAGACCGGGAAACAAACACACAGACAGACATTAGGAAAGTTCTGCCCACCCCCCACCCAACCACCCACCCACCCACCCACACACACACACACACACACAAGAAGCAGTAAGTAGGAAACCAACGACATGACTTACGACACGACTTACGCGTTTAGGCGAGAGTTGAGTCCGTGTGCGAGACCACAACCATGACGCAGGGTGAAGGTGAAGGCCAAAGGTGCCCTAACCTGCCAACACGACTCACTGACTGGCTATTCAACGCGAAACAAACCTCCTACATAATATTACCCGCCAACAGAAAATAACCAACACCAAGTAGTCATCAGAGGGAGGAAGAAAAGGGTTAACAGAGAGAAAATGGACTATTACGAAGGGAAGAACCGTATCATCGAAAAGAAATGGAAGGTGTAATGAATAAAAAAAAGTAAAAGAAAAAACTTAGAATTGCGGTGTTGCTATTGACAGTCACGGAGGTTTGGGTGAGAGCTAGGGGAAGGGGAAGTGAAGGGAGAGCTGGGGGAGGGGTGGGGGTGGCTGGTGGCCGCGGAGTGGAGTGGAGGTCAGGGGACGGAGCAGTGATATGACGAAGGGCAGAGCGGGCGGTAATTCTGTTGGTATGCAGGGGAGGGAAGCGCCGGGACGGAGGACGCCCGCCAAGTAGCAAGACGGGACCACCCATCTATCATGCGCCTGGGAAAAAGTAGTTCTCCGCTCCCTCTTCTTTCACATAACGAGGCCCCTGTGCCGAGGGTATAGGCCGCAGTGGACCATTATGTCAGGCGATCACTGTCATCGATCCTGCCAGACCTCTGTGCGTGGCCGTCACCTTCTACTTGTGCTACTGTTCCCTCCAGCATCACTCCTGCCCCCTCCCTCCCTCCCTCCCTCCCTCCCTCTCTCCCACCCTCATTCCCTTCTTGCCTCCGCCTGTCTTGTCCATCCGCAGTTTGATCTCTGCCACCCGAGAAGCATTCATCCTTCACTATTTTCATTTTTCATTATCTTTTAGTTCCTACTCTTTTTTCATCTTCGCCTTGTCCCTTTTCACCCGCATTTTTGTTCGTTTGCTACTTAAGTTTCTCTCTCTCTCTCTCTCTCTCTCTCTCTCTCTCTCTCTCTCTCTCTCTCTCTCTCTCTCTCTCTCTCTCTCTCTCTCTTTATTACTATTTAATTCTCTGTTCCCTCCCCAACCTCTTCCACAACGGTGTCTCGTCGTCTGCCCACACACCTTTCCTTCGTCAGGTAAAACAGCCGCAGTCCGCAGCCGCAAGGAACCCGCAAGAAAAGTACAGCTGCTGACCTTAATCGCTTACTGAGGGCCTCGGGGCAGCGCGGGTTACGTTACGATACTCTGTCACTCTTGCTGTCCGTTCCACTGCGATAAGGAAGAGGAGGATGATGGAGGAGGAGAAGATAAAGGCGCAGATGAACAACGACAACAAAAACTGCAGTAACGTAGACACTTCCTCCTCCTCCTCCTCCTCCTCCTCCTCCTCCTCCTCCACTTAAACACAACACAACAATGCAGTTACTACAGACAACATAAAACAGTCTCAACCATCACCATCACCATCACCACTACTGAGAACAAGTCGAGGCTGGGAGGAGGAGGAGAAAGAAGAAGAGGAGGAGGAGGAGGAGGAGGAGGCAGGGAAGGATGGAGTTGAGCAGTGGAGGGAGGGAAGGAGGGAGGAGAGGAACGGATGATGCTAGTTGCCAAGGTGATGCAGAAATGAGGCTTAATAAGGAGTTAACGAGTGCGAGGCTCAAACAGGCGAACCAAGCCTTGTCACCTCTGTCCTGATAGCCTCCCTCCCCCTGCTCCGTGCTGCCTGCCTCACACACACACACACACACACACACACGCACACACACACACACACACACGCGAACGGTTTCCCCGCCTCCGCCGCCGCCACCACCACCACCGTTTTTGCAACACACACGCCCTCTTGTGCTTGCTTGACTCCATGATGTGTTCCACTTGTGCCTCGTTTAGTGTTTTCTTCATATCTCCTACGTACATGCGTTACACTTCTTTTTTTTTTGTTGTTTTTTTCTCTCTTTATCTTCTTTCTCTTTTCTTTCTTCTTTCTTTCTCCTTCCGTGTGTTTGTTTGGTTGCTTGGTCGATGATGGTGATGGTGCTTCTTTTTCTTCTTTCTTTCTTTCTTTCTTTCTTTATTTATTTATTTATTTGTTCTTTCTTTCTTTCATTCATTCATGTTTTTCTTCTTGTTCTTTCCATCATCATCATCCCGTCTTTTCTTTTTAATTTATCTTTTCTTCACCATCATCATCATCATCTTCATCACCACCACCACCACCACCACCACCACCATCATCATCACCACCACCACCACCACCACCACCACTTCCTCCTCCTCCTCCTCCTCCTTCTTCCTCTCTTTTCTATTTTTTTTTTTTTTTGTCTATACCTTCACCACCATCATCATCCTCTTCTTCTTCTTCCACTTCTTCGTCTGTTCTCAAGTGCCTGGCCGAGGAGTCCTACTAGATTACCAAGAGATAACGTCGACACGAGATACCAGGAACCATTGACGGATCAGTAAGACAGTCAAGGGAACATTCCGATAGATAGATAGATAGATATGAAGGCTAATATAAAGAGTGATAGATTGTATGGTTATGGCAGTTAATTAGAAAAGATGATATTTCCATACGTGTGTGTGTGTGTATGTGTGTGTGTGTGTGTGTGTGTGTGTGTGTGTGTGTGTGTGTGTGTGTGTGTGTGTGTGTGTGTGTGTGTGTGTATGTGTGTGTGTGTGTGTGTGTGTGTGTGTGTGTGTTAGCACGGAAATATTGTCTCTGTCATTCTCTTCCTGTTTTAACATATAGCGGGAGACGAGAAGATAGTATAATAATAGTTGTAATTTTGAAGTTTTATAAACAAGCATATGATCGCGTCAGAAATTCTAGATGAAGAGAGAAAGGCTTTAACAAATAATTACATTGTTCTATTTAGCTTCCTTCAAATGCTAGGTCAGGTTAATGTATTACGGGTGCCGGTGAGAGAGAAAAGATGTTTTGTTAGTAAATTTAAAGTTTGTCTAGCATCTCAAGGACAAAGTTAGGGGAAGTAGATTAACGTACAGTAGAAAAGAAAAAAAAAGAGGACTAGATTACTGACGTGTAGTTGCACGCGAAGGTCACGTACAATTCCAAGGATAAACTTCAACGTGCGGTGAAGTAAAACCTATTAACAAACATTTCTAAAGTTTTCACCTTATTATCAAGCATCAAACTACAATAGGATGGTGTAGCTACTGATAAACTCCCTTCATTTTTTTTCTGTTACGTCCAAAGATAATGAGCTGCAATGGCCGCCGCCTTACCGACAGAGGCACAATGCTGACCACTACATGGTAACTGCAGACCAACTAGACGGAAAGGCTTTATGGATACAAGTTTGTGATGAAGACTCGGAGTGGTGAAGGTGATGAGGTGCAGGGAGTGGAGGGGGTGGGCGCAGGGCGGGAAGATGAGGGGCGCCAGGGTGAATGAAGGAGCGTGGGGCGCGGCGAGGAGGGCAAAGGAATAGCAGGCAGAGCATTAGGAGCAGGAGCGGAGGGAGGATGCCGGCACACTACACAGAGCAGCGCGCGCATATCTCATTCCCGCTGAAGATTTGTTGAGGGGAAGAGAAACAAACGTAAATTATTCCACTCCTAAGTTATTGGTCAATAATCAGTACCTTAAGAGTCATTAGCTTGCAGCAGTGATGGACTGGAGCTCAGGTCGAGATGAGCCAGTAAAAGGCGGGAGGCACGGCGGCCACACACATCACGCGTCGAGTCCAAACACACACTCCAAGGCAGCGCTGCGGCGGCCTGACCTGCGGGGCCCGATCTGCCTCCCTCGGCACCACGTTCAACCTCACTTTTTTTTTTTTTCTAAGACAAATTTGCGTCCTTTCCCTGTAGGTTGTGTGTTGTGGGTCACCTGGCGGGAGACCCACACACACACACACACACACACACACACACACACACACACACACACACACACACACACACACACATCACACACACACAGACAAATAGACATCTAATGCGGGGCTCTGCAAGTTACACACAGACGAATTCCTCACTCGCTTTTCTCAAGGGGAAGGTTAATACAGTTCCGCTCACCACGATGGACACGCGCCAGCACCGGATGTGAGCACGGCCGTCCCCGCGTCATTATCAGCCGGATACCACCATTAGCTGGACGTCATCATTAAAACACATCGCTTGCTCATTCTTTTAACCTCACTACACTAAGAAACTAAGACGAGCCTGCCTAACGATTACTGTTACCAAGATAAAACATGAGTCTGCTTGATGTGTTACAACGTTGTTATGAGCTAAACTGGTTCTCCGCAGGCAGAGTTGTTCTGATCCAGCAATTAGAACATATTCAATCAAGCCAGTGATAGGTGGCGGGGTGAGGAGCTAAGTAACAAGCCTCTCCTGGGCCTGGTAACACGTGGGCAGCAGTGACGAGGAATAATTAGGAAAAGGGAGTCCCTCGCATTCCTTAAAAGGCAGGATAAGGAGAGACGAGCTCTGACACACTGCCCGTAAAACCAGATATACGTATTTGGAAGACATAGACGTAATGGCTGAGCATCCCTGCTGACCCACTGCCAGGCCAGCAAGTCAGTGCCTCACTCCACCTAGCACTGCAGACACCAGGAGGTGAGCAGTACATGGGAGCCGTCCACCTGCATTTCTCCTCGAATAAGTAACAATTGCATGTTTGTAGTGTGCAAAAATATTTGAATCAGTGTTGTGCATTCACTCATTTCAGATGCAAAGAATGGCTTTGTTTTCACTGACGCAATTTTTTTTTTTTTTTTCACATCCTGAATACAATACAAATAAGATATAGATGACGATAAAGGAAAAAAAAAGTCAATAGAAGTTAACAGTGTTCATCCTTGTATCCAGATGTTGGTTCCTCTCACAAGTGTTACGGAGATGAACACTGCTTTGCCTCACCACGAAGACTAACGAGGTATTAAACTCCAAACAGAATCTCCATCCAGAATGTCGCGAGTTGAATGTTGAGACAGCACGGCGGTGGAGGGAAGCACTGAGCCTCCAGACACCCAGTGAATACAAGCCAGAGAGAGAGAGAGAGAGAGAGAGAGAGAGAGACCGTGTGTGTGTGTGTGTGTGTGTGCGTGTGTTTGTCGGATTGGAAGGGTGCAGCAGTCGCAGGCGGCGGGCAGTACTGCGTGATGGAGTGAGCGCCAGTACCTGTTCCCCTGCTATGGGCTCATCATCTCCATCACCCTGATAACCCTTACGCCCGCCCACATCACCCGCGGATACCTAGAGGCGCGCCGCGACCATTTTCACACAAAAACATAATGTGTTTATCCACTGTTAAACTCCAGAATTACATAGAATTATAGTTGTAGTTCGCATGATCTCAAGATGAATGCTTGCAATTATGAATGCCTCAATGTGATCACTTTGATATAATGTGGAGTAAAGTACGTAATGATAGACCAGACCGCACGCTGGGCCACGCCATGTGCTTAATATCCTGCACAATGATGAGAGATCACCCACTAACTTCACTTGCTCTCTCTCTCTCTCTCTCTCTCTCTCTCTCTCTCTCTCTCTCTCTCTCTCTCTCTCTCTCTCTCTCTCTCTCTCTCTTCCTCCCTCCCACCGGATTATGCAAGTGATTTATGTTTCTAATAACTGTCAATTTGCACGGCGAGTGTCGGGTGACGCTGTAGTGGTGAGAGACCTTACAATTATTGTTTACAGCCGTGTTTGGGAGGACAAGGAGGGAGCTACAGGATATGGATAACCTGCCCCTTGCATGCACAAGGTGACGTGCTACGTGAGCTACATAGGAAAGACCGGCTTCTCGTCTCCTGAATTTAACGCATAATTTACTCTGCTTTAGGTTCTTGAGAAATAAATGATGTGGGCAAAAAACGTGAAGAAATTGCTGCTGCTATAAGACATGATTATAAACTACAGTCAATAAACTTCAGCGTGGAGAAATCGTAGTATGTCTTGTTCTTCAAACTGGTAATGGAAGAATATTACCAAGGAAGGAGGAAGAACACTAGTAGGAAAAGGCTCATTGCTTACCACACCCACCGCAAGAACTCTCGTACCTCAGAGAGATAGAATGGAAGAACACAGTAAAACGAACTCATAAGCAGGATGGAATTCACAATCTGGGAGTGGTTTATGATGAGAAACTAAAAGAAAGGAGAACAATATTTGACGCGGTGACGATAATGAAGCTTGGAGACGCCAAGGTGCTGCAGGGGAAGGCAGAAGAGGAAGATGTTATTCGAAGCTTCTTAGTTGTTACCGTACGTGGAGTGTGTGTGTGTGTGTGTGTGTGTGTTTGCTGTGTAGAATTAGGTGGATATGTATAGATATAAAGGCAAATTGCTACCTCCAGTGAAACAGGACAAAATCTAAGACTGTTGAGTATCCTAGAGGAACGGAGGGCATGCAACCTGGCACTAACCGATTACGTCAAGAGAGAAGAAAAAAGAAAGGGAAGAAAATCAAAGTTGGACAAAGCAAAACACTGAAGCCTTTCATACTTATCACTGTACCGAGATGAAGACCCGCGAGAGGTAAGCAGTCCGTTTTGGAAAGAAGAAAAAAGATGTGTATCTCCTAAGCATGTTTTCACACACTACTCATCATCGCACACAGCCACAGCCAAACTAGAGAGCGGCTGTCATTCAGAAGAGGCAGCATACCTGGAGGAACACAGGTGGAGGAAAAACTCTGGATAGGTTACTGCCAGCGAGAAATGTTGCTAGGCTGAAGAGAGTTGTACAGAGCAATGACAGAACACTCCCGCCGCCAGTCACTCCTCCACACACCCTTTCCCTTGCTACCCTCCTACCCCTCCCTACTTGCTTGCCTGCCTGCCAGCGTGCCTGCCAGCCTTCCTGCCTGCTTGTCTGTCTGTCTGCCTGCCCCTCTCACCGGTGTCATGTTCGTCATCACTTCCATGGTTTGCCTCTGCTCTGTTCAAAAGGAAAAACTAGTCAGACAACATGTGAGGCACGTACATCATACGGTTTTTGGTCTGCTCTCCTCTTTAAAACTCTTGAATACCTCGACACCATTCAGCGGAGGACGAAATCTATACCTGCTATACGTACTGAATCAGAAGAGGGTTCGGTGAGTTTTTATTTCACCGCAAAGAAGTGTCAGGAAAGAGGAAGAAAGGAAGATGAAGTGTTAAGTAAATATTCATAAGACATCCTGCAGTAAATGTCAGTGCGCCATACTTTGCATTCCAAGTCAATTTGTAGACAAGAAGTAAAGGAATGAAGTTTAAATATTCGCAAGCTGTACTCTCTCTCTCTCTCTCTCTCTCTCTCTTAATGACATAACTTACATGCAAAGAGTTTCCATCAAAGACAACCATCAATTCATCTCCTCGTCTTCGCTCCTTTTCTTCGTTCTCCTTTTTCTTGCTGTTTTTCCTCGTCCACCTACTTTATATATTTCTCCTTTCGTTCCTTTCTCACTTCCACGTCAAGCCATAGTCTCAGCCCTATTGGTGTCATTCCTTCCATCACACACACACACACACACACACACACACACACACACACACACACACACACACACACACACACACACACACACACACACACACACACACACACACACACACACACACACACACACACACACACACACACACACACACACACACACACACACACACACACACACACACACACACTCACACACACACACACACACACACACACACACACATACACACACACACACACACACACACACACACACGTACCCGTCCCGCCCACACCCTCTGCACTCTCCTATTTGATTGAAAATAAATCCATCGCATTTGTCTTTATCTGCGAGTACGTCGCTATAAAGAGCGGAGACCAACCGGGAGTTAGCAGTCAGTTATCCGCAGAGGAGCCCGGCAATCACCGCGGCTGACGGGCTAGAGGACGGCCGTTTCTCGCCTCCATCGTCGGCAAAAAGTGGAACCATTTATAACAATGGCCAATAAAAACACAAGTCATAAATAAGAGGTGAAGCTCATACGAGAAGTGATGACACGCACTCCAGAGGTGATGTGTGATCTGACCGTTCCGAGTGTCAGAAGCACGGCGGGACAGGCTTGTCTTTGCTGCTGCTGCTGCTGCTGCTGCTGCTGCTGCTACCCACGCCGTCGCCTCCACCTCCGACTCGGCCGCGTCTGCAGTTCTTGTTCGTGTGAGCGACGGAGGTTATGCTGCGGCAGGAGGCTCGTCCAAGACGGCAATATCACTAGTTCTTGTGGTGATGTGGAGTGTAATGGGCGTCTGGTGGTGGTGGTTGTGGTGGTAGCGGTGGCGGTGGTGGTGGTGGTGGCGGACAAGGATACGAGTAGCTATTTCAGCTTGTTGGGATGAGATTATTAGCTGTTGCCGGGAAGAACGTGATGAGAGAGAGAGAGAGAGAGAGAGAGAGAGAGAGAGAGAGAGAGCCAGCCATGCAGACAAAAAACACAGACGGAGGTCTAGACAGATGTGGATGATACGTAGTACATGTTTAACAAATACATGAATTGGTTTTGTAACACTTGAACATTCTTTAACTAATGAACTGTTAAAGAACAACAACATCTTTTAATTTACTCGGTTTTTTTTACAACACTGTCGATAAGAGAATATATTAAGCGAACCAGAGAGAGAGAGAGAGAGAGAGAGAGAGAGAGAGAGAGAGAGAGAGAGAGAGAGAGAGAGAGAGAGAGAGAGAGATTTTCTAGTACTACACATCAACGAAAATACTTAAATATTACAACTCTGAAATTAAAATGTCGACATTATGTTGTTTGTTCAGAGGTCAAAACTGGCATGATCAGCAAAGCCACAATGCGTTCGCTTGGAGAGAAGACAGTAAGAAATATCATTTCTCTTGAGTTTCAACAGCAGCATCAATGCACGTCGACGAAGCTGTCTCATATCTGTAAGCCTGACGGACCCTAAATCTTTACTGTATCACTGTATTCTTCAAACTAAACCTCCACAAAGACATAACGACCCGCACTCCACTATCACAACGAAAGTACAGTTATTTTGTAGCTTACTTTTTTCATTGGCTTTGGCTCCAAGAAGAAAGAATCACCTTCACCCTGGTATCCTCATTACTAATAGTGATTCTATATCTCCACTCAAAAATATGAACCTAAGAGCTACCAAATTACAAATATTGTACGTTATCAGATGACGCCCCTCCCCCTCATACGCCACACATCTCGGCCCCAACCGCCCTCCCCGCGGAACACCTCCCTCGCCCTCTAGAATTCTTAACCACAACAGACCCTCCGCTTTCACTATCGCTGTCCTCTCCATCACTTTTCTCCACTAATTACCTCACATAAAATACCTCCTTACCAGCTCGCGTCTGCCCTTCACTCCCTGCGGCCGCCTGCCTCCCTCAGCCCGACCACCGACGCAACGCCCTGCAGGCAGTGTAGCACAAGATCTATCCTCGTTTGGTTGTTCTTTGTCTCTCTTGTTTCCTGCGCACAGCCAGTGTTTTTTTTTTTTTTTTTTTTTTTTTTTTTTTTACTAAACGCTTCTGTCAATCCTTAGAAATCATGGCAGAAGGAAAGGTCAAGGTGAAAATGTGCAGCTCCCCCAAGCCCGTCACTGTTCATTGCATTTGACTTGTTTCTTCAAGTGTTTGTGAACGAGAAACCAAACGTTGTAGTTGTTGGGTCTCGCTGGGTCCTGCTAAAATCCTTCCTCTCACCAATTGTTCCGCGTCACCAAACATCACTTAATCAGTCGTAGGTACACGTGGAACAAATGACACAAACTGTTCCAGTCCCATCCTGTTCGGGCCAGACAATGGAGGCCAGGGATGTACTCACCTGCATGACGGCAGTGTTGTCATATGCTAATGCCCGCCGCCACAAAGCTCCACACCATCAATCTCTTGCTAACATTCCCAAGGATCACAACATCCTGTTCGATCACTATCACTTCCAGTCACTGGCGTACCTGTCACCGCGGCGCCGGACAGCCCCCGCCAGTCATTTTTATCGTTCTTTCACGAATATCGGTGAATCACTCGTTTTTTTAACCGTGCAGTCACTGATCACTTGTGCCACACTCTTATCATGACCACTTCTGGAGTAACACCTAGCACTGCTGCTACATCCATTATTTTCACCATAAATTTCATGATGCTCATAGTAATCTCACCCGAAATACCTAACCACTTACTCCATCTCGGCACCAGGTACCAAATACTTTGCTGAACCATTTTGTTCCCCACAGACGCTTCTGTCTCCGCTGCCGCCACCTTCACTGCAGCTCGGGTCTCTATCAAGGTTCGGTGCTCAATAACCTTCATGTTGGTGCGTCACCAGCTATCACTGAATAAAATCTTCATGCAACAAGTGGTGGAAGCCTCCCTGCCATCAGCTCAGCCTCACGCAGCAGGCGGCGGCACAAGGTGATGTGCCCTTGTTACCCCGCACCTTGCCGTACGTACCATAGCCCAGCCTTGAAAAACACCGATTACCAAACAGGACCCCAACTGGTCAACTCATAAAAACCCACTCCTTAACGCAAATACGAGTATTTGGTTATTGAGAAGAGTGGCGAAGGGAAAGATTACAAGACGAAACATGTCAAAGGTAAATATAAACTACTTTTGGGGTGTGAAGGAGATGAATGAACACCCGCATCTGCTCTCCAGGACTAAGGTTCGGCACTGAGAAAAGTGCCTTGGAGTCTGTCTCAAGCACCCCAACAATTGGTAAAACTCGTCTAATACAGGTGGGCGGACGGTGCTACACTGCCCCCTTGCACAGTCCTGGGGCACTGCTAGGCACAGTCCTCCCACAGGACCTCTGGCAGGAGCTAGAGAGGATGTATTGTGGCGGTCTTAGTACCCGGGTTCGAAATGCAACCCATGTTCTGCCACTGTGTTCCTAACAACGGGGTTGCCGCCAAGCTGCTTTTATAACGGGGTTGAGACTAGCAAGGTCTAGGCCAACAGGGCAGCACCTCACTATTCCTCTTAGTTTCATGAGTTTCATTACGTATCGGACATTCCCCACCCCTTGTCTGCACAAGACTTATTGTTGCAATAATTTACAGGACGATGGTCAAGAGTACCGGATGAAAGTGGACTTGAACACAACATTAAGTAGTTATCAGAGTGAGTGTGGTGGAGGCGAGAGTGTAAGCGGAAGCCCTTCATAACGGAGACTCAAGGCCTGCCTCTCCCAGACAGCTTACTGACGTGTCACTCACCTTCGCTCGCACGCTCAGGTGGCCTGTGTCTGTCTGGCGGGGGTCTGAGCCTGGCGGTGCGGTGGTGGCGCTGCTCCCTCACAGGCCCAACACCCTCCACCAGCCCCACACTCTCCCACTTGCCTCCTCCTTCCTCTTGTCCTACCCGTCGACCCACAGCACACCGCTAAACATCAGGGGCCGCCTACGAACTTCACTGTTCCCTTGACGCACCGGACGCACTTGACTAGCCTTGGCTGAGGCCCCGACGGGGGAGACAGTGTCGGAGTGCCATTGCAAGTAGGAGGTGCTCAGCAACAGTGGGGAGGTGGAACGAGACTGAGGCGAGGACTAAGCATCATCACATCATCACACTAGTGCATCACGCGTCTCTCCCTCGAGGATCCGCACAACTTACACATGAGACGAGGTGTGGGCCGTGGCAGATGTCAGTCCAGAAGAAGCACTGATCATCGAGGAAAAAGCGAGGCGCGTGGAAAGTGGGGGCACGTGGAGCACGATGGGTACATTGGTCGGGGTCCAGAGCACGTGGGTGAGGGGCGTAATGTCAAGATGGGTGATCCGGGGCGTGGCAGGGGGCCGCGATGCAGGGCGCGGCGTGGTGTGGTGCGCGACTGCTCTGCCAGGTGACGGGAAGTAAAGTCAGAGTTGTCTTGATTATGGACTGAGTGATTCAGAGGCGTGGCGGGCGAGTGGGCGTACTGTGGAGGTGAGGGGCGTGCCAGGGTGCGATACGGTGCTGGTGGCAAGAGCCGGAAACACGGAAACACGGCACTCACACTTGAGACATCAGGGAGTCTCATCTGAATACGTTTTCCCACTCTTGAAATTTTCCGTAAGTGTTCTATCTTATAAGTGATTGATATGAACATTCAACGTAAGTGTTCACTTTGGATGTTACAGGCTTACAGATATTGGATAGGCATCACGTTCACTTTCGCAGACAAATGCAGTGTCCTTAACATTGGGTATTTATCATCCCGAGGTAATGTTATGACTTTACTGGGAGTTGCGGTTGTCATTTATGATCTGCATGGATGATGGGATTTGTCATGGATCAAAGTGAATGAATCATGGCGGGAGCGTGGAACACAGCCTATCGCGGTTAGAGGTGCTCGCCGAGTGTGGAGTGGCGGCTGGGAAGGCGCACAGCCTACTGCTGACCCGCTGATCCCACTGCTGGGGGCCGGCTCGCTCCACCACTGTCACCACCTCTTGCACGCCCTCACTACGCCCACGGTCACCAGGTCTGACAGTGCAGTGTGAGTGGAGGTTGTGTGTGTGTGTGTGTGTGTGTGTGTGTGTGTGTGTGTGTGTGTGCGCGTGCGTGCGTGCGTGCGTGCGTGCGTGCGTGCGTGTACGTATGTATGTATGTATGTATGCATGTATGTATGTGTGTGTGTGTGTGTGTGTGTGTGTGTGTGTGTGTGTGTGTGTGTGTGTGTGTGTGTGTGTGTGGAGGGCTACAGCCTCAGTAGCGCCTCCTGCTGGGTGACTAGAACGGGCGCCGCCACGACACCGTAAGGTTCACTCGCACAATGACAGGAAGACGATCATTTGCCTCCTCCCTCCTATGTTTACGTTAAGAGGCAGCGTGGCGCGGCGGCCACCACCCTTACACGCACGCACGCACCTCGCGCGTTCAAGACTCTCTTGGTCTGCCGGTACAACGAGACGGCCAGGTGCTGCCGCGGCTCCTATTGTTGTTGTTAGTGCTGCTGCTGCTGCTGCTGCTGCTGCTGCTGCTGCTGCCGCCGCCGCCGCCGCCGCCGCCGCCGCCGCCGCCGCCGCCGCCACCGCCACCGCCACCGCCGCCGCCGCCGCCGCCGCCGCCGTGTGCACACCGCCACTCCACACATGCACTGCAGCGCCGCCCGCCTTGCATGCAGCGCACCGGCCCGCGCTCAAGGCCAGCCCCGTCGGCGCACCACGTCCCTCCCGAGACTAGGCCCTCCAGCAGCTGCTTCAGGAGCAGCAACAACAGCAGGGTCGACGCAGACAGCAGTGGCTGCCAGGGTCACTCTCGCCCTGCCGGCAGCCAGCGCGCCGCCACCAGATACTAAGGACCCTGCCGACAACCTGACGGCGAGGAAGTCCTGCGGGCCGTGACACAGGGTCGCCACCTCTGTCTGCACCTCCTCGCACCCCACACTCCCCCACAGCCAATCACAAGCCTTGCAGAGAGTCCAAGCAAGATCTTACTGGCGAACTGTGTGGTCCCCGGAGTACGGTGCGGGGATGCTCTCCTGGCCGACCCACACACAACACTCGTCTGGATGCTGACAGTGATGCAACTAGTCACTACACACACCAACATACGAACACACCAACTTACATACATATGCACGCACTAAGATCACACAAAATATATACACAGCTCAATCTGTTACTTAAAGTACGGTAATTTATACGTGTGTTTCAGTGAGAAGAAGTGGAGCTTACGTATGTATGCGTATGTTTTTTTTTCTTTGCTGTCGTCCCCGTCTGAACAACTACGTTTTTTATATCTCACTTATATTAACTTCTCTATCTGTGACTCGAAAGTTATAGTGCTCGTTTTGCGACCTCCCATACTCGTCCATATTGCATGGGAAGAGTCAATGTTTAGTCAATGCAAATCC
>NC_087156.1:34111996-34114496 GCF_035594125.1 Scylla paramamosain | reverse complement strand
AGTGACCACCTACCACAGCGGCAATAGAACAGTCAGAAAGGAAACTTGAGATGAAGTTACAGAGAGAAGGATAAAAGTCGTAGGAGGGTAGCTTGGAAATTAAAGCTTTCTGCCAGATTCTATCAAATTTTTTTTTATTATTGTTATTTCTAAGGAAATAACAACCCTTTCACCAAAATCCCTAAAAGAGAATAACCAAAACTCAGTAAGGAAGGCCAGATTACCAGTAGAGCCTTGACGGAACCCATACTTGG
This sequence comes from Scylla paramamosain, assembly GCF_035594125.1. Classification (NCBI taxonomy): domain Eukaryota; kingdom Metazoa; phylum Arthropoda; class Malacostraca; order Decapoda; family Portunidae; genus Scylla; species Scylla paramamosain. The sequence goes on along the minus strand of NC_087156.1, from coordinate 34,114,242 downwards.
GATCAGATAGAAGGTTGTGAAGTGATAGATGTTTAAGAATCTTCCTGTTGAGGATAGATTAAAAAAAAATTAGAGAGGTAGGAAATGAAAGCAATAGGATGGTAGTTTGAAGGACTAGAACGGTCACCCTTTTATCAAAAAAAACAGGCTGAATGAAGGCAAACTTTCAGCAAGAAGGAAAGGTGGATGTTGGTAGATTTTGGTGAAACTTTTGCTATTGCCTTAGAAATAAAAAAAAAAATTGATATAGCCTGGCAGAAAGTTTTAATTCCCAAACTACCCTCCAGCGGCTTCTATTCTCTCTGTAACTTCACCTCAAGTTTTCATTCTGACAGTTCTATTGGTGCTGTGGTAGACGGTGACTGCTCGTCTTCTAGGTCTTTTAACAGTGCTGTTAAAAGACCTAGAAGTGCTTATAGTTCTATCCCGTCACTCAGTCTCTTTCTATTATTCATCAATGACCTAAACCAAACTCACTCTCCTATCCATTCCTGCTTTGATGATACCACTCTGCACTTCTCCACGCCTTTTCCTTGCCATCCAGCCCTTAAGGAATTAAATAGTTTATACAAGAAAACCACAGAACACCTGATTTCAGATCTCTCTAAAATTTTGATTGGGGCAGAGCAAACTCTTTTTTTTTCTCTCTCTCTCTCCTTTACTGCTAACTGTAAAGGAGTCTTATTCGTTCATGTATGGAGCTTACTTCACATACATGGGGTGGTTCCACTCATACTCCTCTCTTGAACAGTGAGGAATCAAAAGCATTTCGTGTTATCAGTTTAAAATGAATGTCTTCATTTTTTTCTTTTTCTTCGCTGAAAGACTGCATCTCTTGTTACTTTCTATAGTTACTTTCACGCTAGCTGCATGTCTCCCTTCTTCCGCGGCCTCGACCCACAAGGCTTTCTACTTTCTCTCACCCCTATTTTGTCCACCTTCCTAATGCAAGGGTTAACTAATATGCCCAATCTTTCATCCCTTTTACTGGTAAAGTCTAGAAATTACAGCCTGTTTCTGTATTGCCTATCCTGCCTATGACTTAAACTCTTTCTAGACTCTAGAGTGATGTCTCCAGGCATTTTTCGATTTAATTATGGATATTCTTTTGAGCTTTCTTCTCTAGGGACTGGCACCTTCAGTGGACCTCTTTTCGCCTTATTATTGCCCGTGGCCATAGAACTCGGTAAATTATACACACACACACACACACATATATATATATATATATATATATATATATATATATATATATATATATATATATATATATATATATATATATATATATATATATATATATATGAACTGGCAAATCTACAGCTAACCAAGACTGTCCAAGGACTGAACTACAGCCAGTGTTCCCAACGTAATGCCTTTCATCTTGCACTAGCAGGTCACTTCTGGGGAGTCTCCCAGACCTCTCGTGTCTTTTTACTGGCTTGCCTTGGTGTTGCCAAGAAAGCCCTGTACTACACCAATGAAACACTCCCAAGCTTTTTTTCTCCTTTTCTGTGAGCTTCTGTAGAAATTCTGAGCACTCCATAATTTTCCTTACTTGTGGTCCAATGAAGATACTAGCTTTCACCTTTGCCTCTGAAAGCTTAGGAAAGAAGTCTTGAAGATATTTGAAGGCAGCAGACTCCTTGTCAAGAGCTGTAACAAACTGTTTCATGAGACCCAGATTGATGTGTAGCGGAGGAAACAAAATCTTGAGGATTCGCCAATGGCTCATATTTGATATTGTATGCTTCCACTGTAGCGTCAGTCGTTGGAGGCCAGTGCTTTCTCTTTCACACATTTTTCCAAATGCTGTCACAGAGAACTTCTTTGCTCTTGCCTTGATGAACTGACCACATATGTAGAAGAATGCATCTGTAGAATGACTGCAGCCTCTTGATTCTATTTCACCTCTTATGATGTGTTTTCTCAGGCAGCCAAAACAGAACTGATTGGTGGTCTGCAAGACCCTACTTTCATATTGTCAAGCAGTACTCTAGAATATTCTTAGTCTTTCTAGAAAGTGTTTCAGAATGTTCTCAATCTTTCTAGAATATTCTTGAGCCTACTTTAGAATATTCTGAATCATTCCAGAAAATTCATGTGGATTCTAGAAAATCCTTGATACTTTTACATATTTCTACTGTATTCTAGAAAGTTCTAGAATATTCTGGAAATGTTTACATTGAATAGAATGTTCTAAAATGTTCTAGAAACTTCTAAAAGTGTGTGGTAGAACATTCTGG
>NC_087156.1:34004496-34109496 GCF_035594125.1 Scylla paramamosain | reverse complement strand
AAAGTTATAGAAAAAGAGAGTGTATGTGTGTGTGTATGTCTGTGTGAAGAAAGGAGTAATATGATGTATTGAGAAGATGTGTAACACATGTGTCAAAGAGCGTGCACAGAATGTGTACAAGTAAGAGATATGTATAAAGTGAGGAAGAAGAGATGAAAGACAAAAGCCTGTGCTGTAGAGAGAGTGAAAACGGAAGGGTGATAAAACAACAGAGAACGGAGTGCTAGGAGCGGTGACTTGTGTCCCGCTACAAGTGGAAACCCCCCCCCCACCCCCAGGACATGTGAAGCATACTCCATACATGGACGGTAAAGATAGATGTTTAAGAATCTTCCTGTTGAGGATAGATTAAAAAAAAATTTAGATAGGCAAGAGATAAATGTGATAACAATGGTGCCATCTGGTTAAAATAAAGGAGGGAAAGAGCAAGATTTTATTATATATTACAACTTGTTATATTTTTCCCTAATAATAAATTAAATATAAAAAACAACGCTAACTTCATTAATAAAAAAATAATAATAATACTATGGCGCAGAATTTTTTTTTTTCTCCATTTCCTCCTCTTCCCTTCCCTCATACTCCTCTCCATTCTATCTCCTGCTCCTCCTACACACCCGAGTCTAGAAAACACCTGAAAACACCTGGAAAACCTGGAAATTACTATAAATATTGACGAGGAAAGACGGAAAATTATTACAGCTCGGCGGGGCGGGGCTGGGTTGGCTCGGCAGGAAGGGGCGCCAAGGATACCATGATGTGTGATGGTGGTGGTGTGTGTCTGTATATGTGTGTGTGTGTGTGTGTGTGTGTGTGTGTGTGTGTGTGTGTGTGTGTCCCACTACTCACCTTTCCCCTCTTCCTTCCCACTCCGGCACACTCAAATCCTCAATTTTGGCGTATTTTTATTGCGCTTGCCGTTTAAAACAGATGCCACATATTTTTTTTTTTTTTTTTATGTAAACAAGAACCTGATTCGAAAAATATGGTTTTGTTAATTTTCTGACACCAACTGGCATTTCTTATTAAACAGCCCGGCAACTCTGAGATGCATATTCAAAAACGCTGTGCTCTCTCACCACGCTTGAGAACCCAGCTAATCATCTCTGTGGACTTGAAAACAGTCATGGTGAGAGAGCGTTTTTGAATACGTGCTTCAGAGTTGCCTGGCTGTTTATATATATATATATATATATATATATATATATATATATATATATATATATATATATATATATATATATATATATATATATATATATATATATATATATATATATATATATATATATATATATATATATATATATATATATAGGAGGGGTACCTGCCAAGGGTAACAAAATTATAATAGAAAACAAATAGATGCCAACTGACTCCAAAGATGACTATGTTTATTGGAAAAAAAACAAAGCTGTATATATTATTAACTGGTTACAGCAAAGCCTACGACAGAGTGCCCCTTGATAAGCTAGTTCAGGTGCTAGCTATCTATCTGCGCGTGCATCAGGAATGTGCTTCCCTTCAACACCATCACGGCCACGTCGCTAACAACATGCCGTACAACACGCCAACATGCGCACGGTATTCTATGATGTTTCTCTGTCCTCTATAGCACAGGGACTGGCGCACACACCACCCCAAGAAGCTAACTATTTGTACAACATTAAGACAGCGGTGAAATGCTTGCTAGGAGCTGTGCCCTGTGCCTGGTAGAAGACGGAATTCCACAAATGCAAGATGTGAAGAGACGCAATTTTATAAAATCCATATTCCATCAAATGATGGAAACGAGTCTTTGCACCTGGTATAGGAAATGTGTAGAAAAGCGAATACCCCAAGCTATAGATTCCTTTCACAATCACTGCAATTTTTCTACCAATCCCAAGCTATTTCACTCTTACATACGGAGCAAAAAAGTGGGTTGTCCATCCGTTGGTCCTCTTTCTACCCCTGGTGGCTTCACGTCCAACTCTAAAGAAATGGCCAGTATATTAAGTTTAGTCTTTGTATTTGTATTCACTATTCCATTTGATCACCTTAAATCACCTCGTCAATTTCATGAAGGGATCTTCCAGAAGATTCAGTTGTCCATCTCTGACGGTACAAAGGCTCTGAATAGTATTAATCCTTCTTCAGCTATGGGCCAGATGCAGTTCATCCAGTTTTACTTAATTAAGAACTGTTCTAGTACCCTGGTTTACCCTCTATATTTACTTTTTACTGAATCATTACTATCAAGAGAAATTCCAATTATTTGGCTAATGTCACATGTACCCCATCTTTAAGAAAGGGAAAAAATGTGATTACCTTAATTACAGGCCAATAAGTCTTATCTCTACACCGTGTAAAACCTTGGAGAGGATCATAAACTTCACCAATATTTGGAGACTTATTCTGTTATCAATGTCAACCAATTTGGGTTCTGGTTAGGGAGGTCTGTTGAAGATCAGTTATTGTTAATATATACTGATGTCACTTATTGGATAGATAATGGTAATATGATTTACTTTTGATTTTGCTAAAGTTTTTGACACAGTGAACCATCAGATACTTTTTTTTTGCAAAATTCCAATGCATTGGTATTGAAAAGTACAGTCTTAACCTGAATTAAAGCTTTTTCTTACCAATAGATCTATGGAGTTTGTAGTGGGTGGCTCTTCCAGCTCTTCCTTCCCTGTTACCAGTGGAGTTGGGACCACATTTTTTTTTTTTTTTTTATCTATACTAATCACATATCTACTGACCTGATATCAAATGTTAAAATATTTGTTGATGGTCTAAAACTGTATCTGTTAATAGACATTTAAATAAGCTCTCTGCTCTGATTGATATACCAACTGTTCAAAGAGACATTAACACTCATAACAACTGCAGAATCTTGGGATCTAAGAGTTAATGCTGATAAGACAAAAATTATTAGTTTCGGTGCCCCCCTTTCTGTCACCTTTAATTTGGGTCCGTACTCTTCCTACCAAATTAATGGCAAACCACTTCGCATAAGTCCCAGTGTTGTTGACTCAATCTTAAGATCTCATGATTACATCCGCTCTATTGCTTCCAAAGCAGCTGTTTTAGCAAACAATTTGTTAAAGTCCACACTATGCCCCTCCCCCGAATTTATGGTCACCTTCCTTACTACCCACATACGCCCACTTCTGGAGTTTGGATCTACTGTCTGGAATACTGGTGATGTCACTGACCTAAAGCTGCTAGAATCAGTACAACGACTGTGGACAAAGAGGATTCAAGATCTCGAGAATATGTTACATGTTCAGAGTTTTATGTATCTGGACATTTTCAGTGAAGGGGGAGACTGTTACGGGCTGATCTTATTAAGTGTAGGAAGATATTTCACGATATCTCTCTCCACTTTCCCCTACTGATTTATTTCCTTTGGCTCCTGTTATTGGCACGAGGAGACATCGTTATAAAATCTTTGTTCCTTACAGTCGTTGTGATGCCAGGCATAGTTTCTTTTCAGAGTGGTGAAAGTCTGAAATTCACTTCCCATCAATGTGACAGAAGCAGATTATCTAGATAGTTTTAGGAAGGGATTGACTAACTTCTTGGGTGACAGCCTGTCTGACTTCTGCTGCTGATCTGCTTGATATACCTTTGACATTTCTTCTGGGCCTATAGCATAATTCCAGTCCTTTTTATTGCTACGCATTCCTTGGTTATTCTCCTTTGGGCTGGCGTCCTAACCGTGCTGGGGTTTCCTCTTGGGAACCCAATCAGGTAAGAACCATGTATAAAGTCGGGGTCTCAAAAATTCGCTGCAAAAATAGCATCCTTGCCCGACACCTTGTCAAGATTTCATTTGCGAAAAACGATAGGGCACGGCACCCGAACCCTTTAGTACATGTCCTTTGTAACCGCGACCATTTGCTGCAGTTTCACTTCATAATTATGTTTTCATTTTCCTGTGTTTCCATTCTACTGATTAGTTTTCAGTTTTTTTTTTTTTTTTTTTTACCAGATTATATATATATATATATATATATATATATATATATATATATATATATATATATATATATATATATATATATATATATATATATATATATATATATATATATATATATATATATATATATATATATATATATATATATATATATATATATATATATATATATATATATATATATATCGGGTAAGATCTTTGTATTAGCTCATATTCGTGGAACAGACTCAGTTATCAGTTGCTAAAGCCCATTCATACACATCAATGACGTATCACTACCGTGTCCGCTCGGTCCTCCAGTGAAAAAAAAAATATATTTCGTGACTTTGAATTCGGCCGACGCATTCACACATTTCCGGCACAGTACTGTGTTATTGCGTCTCCGTGTCAGTTCCGTCTCCATTCCGTGAAATTTAATATCGTCTCCACCGATATTTTTCAGTGTTTAGCGGACGTCGGATTAGTGTTGTGCATGATGAATGCATTTTCTCTTTTCTTCCATGCTTCATGTACCCACTTTCTTTTCTTCAGCTTCATAGTGCCGAATCGATCAACTTATGGAAAGGGATGATAGACATGTTTTAATACAAGGACTGCCATGTGTAGGCCCTCTGGATACCTGCAGCTTCCCTTTTATTCTATGAGCTCAGTTTGACAACACAGCCCCTACCACTACGATTGTTAAAGGCTCCGCGTTTGACGCATTGTTACACCGGCAACATTTCGGCACCGCGGCTCATTGACGCTCGACCGAGGAACATAAACACAGGGTGGCGTGTTTCCTGGTGGTACCTCGTACGATTCACATCCCGGAGAGAGTACTAGATTTGCTGAAATGTACTTAGTGACATGAGTGCGAGGAACATAACAGGCTAGTGGAGCAGGAGGTGACGGTAGTGGAAGGCGGAGAATATCGTCAGGAACCATGGAGCTGTTCTACTCAGTGTCTGAAAAACGCTCCCTCGATGATACTCAGCAAACATCGTAAGTTGGGAAGAAATTTATTATTATTATTATTATTATTATTATTATTATTATTATTATTATTATTATTATTATGGGCATGGGGAAGTGTAAGTGGTAATGTTATCAATAAATTTTGGCACTAGTGGAGACTTGTTGTCCCCTGTTGGCTGGGCCGCGTCTGGCAGTTGCCAATTGTGTATTTTCTTACGAGTTGCAGTGTTACCAGGCCTCCACTAGTGCCCAGATTTTCATAAACAACCACTATTATATCTGATCATCATTTCTTTATTTTCTCTCACCATAGTTTCTCTGATGTCCTTATAACAGTCACCCAAACACCCCTTGCCACATAACGCACAGTGAAGATGATTTCAACTCTATTCTTGAACCCAGTAAATATTTACTCTTGCACCAGTCTCTCTATTCCAGACAAAACAATTTTTTCTGGTAATTTTTGGCTTGTTTTGAATGAATCTGCATGTTTTTTTTTTTACCACAAATCATTTTTTTTTTTTTTTTTAGTCCCACCCACACCCCATCAGAAACTAATGTTTTGCGGTAAAAACAGAAAGCAGATTAATGTAAAACTGACCAGAATCTACCAGAAAAATAGTTTCGTCCTCATAAATGAGTAATGCAGCAGTAACACTCACATGTTCCCCACAAGAGGACTGGCTGCCACTTGCCCATGGTCGCCACCTGGCTGTCATCACCACCACCACCATCTAACCCAACCTAATGAAACTAATATAACTTAACCAAACTAACTTTACCTACCTAACCTAACCAAACTAATCAAACCTAAATTAACCTAACCTAACTAAACAAACCTAACTTAACTAAATTAAGCTAACACCCACTGCCGACAGACATTTGTACTTGTCTTTGCTGCTGATAATAGAAGGGTGTGTATGTATCATAAATAAAAGCACCATATTAACATTTACAGTGGAACCTCAGTTCTCGAATTTAATTCATTAGTGAATGTCATTCAAAATCCAAAATGTTAAAAAACTGAAACCATTTTCGCCATTAGAATCAGTGTAAAATGGATTAATTCATTCCCTGTCTTATCGGTTTATGACAGATGCTCCCACAGCCAAGATGGCTGCTTCACAACATCACCAACTCACAAATTTTTTATCCAGAAAGGATGTATTGAATGAATTTAATGATACAGAATTCATCAGAAGATACTGTTTAGACCATGCAGGTATTCTCTTTGTCACCAGTCTAGTGAAGGAAACCTTACAGAGGGACATAAAGAGGAGCAACCCACTTACCACCAAAATGAAGGTGATCACAACACATAGACATCATGCTGCTGGGAAAAGCTGCTAGAAAAATGCAATTGTGCAGTAGTGATGGCATTGGGGGTCATTGAGAGATCAGAATTACTCCTGAGCATCGAAAACTGTTTGTTTGTATTGGGGCTTTTCAACGGGATCACATTTACTCTATTTCAAAGACTGAATTATTGTCTCACACCCTGTGTCTCTCCTCCAAATACATAAAAATTAAGTACATATGTAGAGACTATAAATTAGTAATAAACGGTAGCTTTTGCTGTCTTTTAATATTTGAAATCAAATAACTTTGTTCTAGAACAAAATTATTGTACCACAACTGAAGCAATAATGAGTTCAAAATTTTGTTCAAAACTGATTTGTTCGAAAAGAGAGGCATTCAGTAACCAAGGTTCCACTGTATATTTTATGCCTCTTTGGCAGTAGACACCTGCCGAAACGATAATTACTCCCAGTGAGGTCTAAAGCACTGTTCAGGGGGTGCTGTGAACTTATCATTAAACCCAGCTGTGACCTCACTGAACGTTTCCCTTTGTGTCTCACAACACAAGGGGGCAGTCACAGCCTGCCCTCTAAAGACAACTCTCTTCCTCCACACAAAACTACAAGTACCTAATAACACACACACCCTTTACTCAAAAATTTTAAAACCATCATGGCGACTCCTACACCAGCCTCGGAGTCCCCATCTGGGGAGGGGACCATAAATGTCCCCAGGTCAGACTGCCTTTCTGTCGACGACCCTAAGTGTCTTGACACCCCCTCAACTTTTTCTTCATTAACTTCTGCAACATTCGCAGTCTAAGATCTAATTTTCAATCTGTAGAACACCACCTCTCCTCTTCTAAACCTCATCTTCTTTTCCTCACTGAAACTCAGGTGTCTGAGGCAACTGACAGTAGCCCCTTTTCTGTTCCCTCCTACTTTCTCTATCCTCATTTTCGATCCAAAGCTGGATGCTGCATTTATGTGCGCAATGACTTAACCTGCTCTTGTGCCCACGCTCTTGAATCTTCCGAGTTTTCCACCATCTGGCTACGACTACAGAGTCACTCTCATACTAAATTTATCTGTGCTGTATACCTCTCACCTAACTCCTCTGATTATAAGAAATTCTTTGAGTACTTAACTTCCAAGGTGGAACACATTATGACCCTCTTCCCTTTTGCAGAGACCTCCTTTCTTGGAGATTTCAATGTTCACCACCAGCTATGGTTTTCCTCTCCCTTCACTGACCATCCTGGTGAACTAGCCTACAACTTTGCTATCCTCCATGACCTAGAGCAATTGGTGCAACACCCTACTCATATTCCTGACCGTCTTGGAGATACGCCCAACATTCTTGACCTTTTCCTGACCTCTAATCCTTCTGCTTATGCTGTCACCCTTTCTTCTCCGTTGGGCTCCTCCGATCACAATCTCATATCTTTATCTTGTCCTATCGCTCCAATCCCTCCTCAGGATCCCCCTAAGCGAAGGTGCCTCTGGTGTTTTGCCTCTGTCTGAGGCATCCTATTGTCTGAGATGTCTCTGCCAGTTTTTCTCACCCCCCCCAGCTGCTAACTCTGTACAAGGGCCTTATCCGTCCATATATGGAGTATGCTTCACATGTCTGGGGAGGTTCCACTCATACTGCTCTTCTAGACAGGGTGGAATCAAAAGCTTTTTGTTTCATCAACTCCTCTCCTCTAACTGACTGTCTTCAGCGTCTCTCATATCTAGATATGTTTCATATCTAGCTGTCTTCTACCGCTATTTTCATGCTAACTGCTCTTCTGATCTTGCTAACTGCATGCCTCCCCTCCTTCCATGGCCTCGCTGCACAAGACTTTCTTCTTTCTCTCACCCCTATTCTGTCCACCTCTCTAACACAAGAGTTAACCAGTATTCTCAATCATTCATCCCTTTCTCTGGTAAACTCTGGAACTCCCTGCCTGCTTCTGTATTTTCACCTTCCTATGACTTGAAATCCTTCAAGAGGGAGGTTTCAAGACACTTATTCATCAATTTTTGACCACTGCTTTGACCCTTTTATGGGACTGGCATTTCAGTGGGCATTTTTTTATTAGATTTTTGTTGCCCTTGGCCAGTGTCCTTCCTACATAAAAAAAAAAAAAAGTAGAGAATTAATCTTTACCCCTGGACTCCCTCAGACTGTACAGTGATGGAGGTGCATGTGCTGTCTCCTCCAAGAGTGTGGTGGCCTTCACACGAATGACCACAAGGCAGGACAGCTTCCGCCATCGCATTCCAGTATGTACAGTGTGTGTTGCGGATTTAAACTCTCCAAATGAGCCTCATGTGTAAGTGTGGGTGTGTGTGTGGAACAGAGCATGTCAGGAATTGTGTGTTTTAGCTGTATGTGGTTCCTTTCTTGTACAAGGGATGTATGCATGTAACAAGTTAAAATTAGTTTAGCTTTTAAACTTTATTGATTGTAAAATTATTCCATTAATTTACTTTATATTTTTCTTGATACCCAAAATCCTTCACACACTACTACTGTACTTGTTTTTTGCCACCAACACTAATTGATATTTGAATTAATCACTTCACTTTGAAATACCTTGCAATGAGACTCCTTTTTGATGAATGCTTCCATGCTTACTAAATCTGCAAATATATCCTTGTATTTTATTTTCCATCTTTTTTAGGCCCTGGAAAACTTATTGATGAAAGTCCTTGGCATCAACACATGCATTCTTGGTGCAGTGTTTTGACTAAATAGCTGTTGTGATGTGATATTTTGCCAAAAATCTCTCATTATTATTTTCAATATCATCATCTTTTCAGTGTTTTGTATTCATTCTCTATTTACTGTACAGTTATCCCTCATTAACCATGGTTTCAGTTTTCACAGTTTTACTTTTACTTGGATTCTTGCCAACCACAAATTCAAATCACCTGCTGCTTACCGCATCACACACATACGCACACACCCACCCACCACACAAACAGTGTTCCCACAATTCAATGCCATGGCCTGCAACTGTGTGTCATTGTCCTCAGTCACAGTAAACTCACTGTGTGAGCATCATCCCTGCTGCCTCACACCCTGCTAGCAGTGTTCATAATTTCTTTGTTTGTAACAATATGCATGCAGTTTTTCTTTACTTAAATAACATTTTGGGGCCTCAGGGATGTTCTTAAGTGGGGCACTAGTTTTCCATGGATTTTACTTATCCACCAGGGTATCTGTTACTTAACCACTGTGGGTAATGAGGAATGACTGTACTCTATCACATGTCAGATTTTGATTTATATTTGCCTTCTTAAATGAGTTCCTCACTCCCATAACTGTACAAATTAGTTAACTCCTCAGTCTGACATAGACTTGTCCATCCTCTGTAACATCTTGTGTGAGTGTGTATTGGTGTAGATAAGGGTTTGGTGTGATGGCTATATATACACCTCAGCTGCAAAGAGAAGCAGTAGTCAGTGCCCCATCACAGGAACAATACCAAAATAATGTAAAAATTGGCATTTTTTTTTTTTTTTTTTTTTTTTTTTTTTCATGTAGCTGATATTCTAAACTATGATCATTATAAGCAACAGCAGGAAACATATCAGGAAAACCCACATGAGAGGTGATGATATTTTGTATGTTGGCAGAATAATGGAGTCGGTGAGCAAGGTGATCTTCCTAACATTCAGCAGTGATGGTTCCCAGCTGCTGGTTGTGTTAAGCATGGGTCGTGTCCACCTCTTCACCAAGGGAGCCGGCCTCCACCAGTGGACCTCATCTCACACCTGTGACTGGGATGGAGAAGACATATTACACATCAACTTCTTCCATGGGGGAATCAGGGTGCGTTTGTATTTTACTTCCTGTATTTATTTTCTTTAAGAAAAGATAGATATGGAGTGACAATAAGGAAAGGATTTAAAGTATATCCAGGATATTATGAATGTCCTTTCCTTGATCTTGCATTCTCATTGGTCATCATTTTCCATCTCATCAGCTACTTACCTCCACTGAAAAAGTAAAATAAAGTACTTAGTTCTGGTTATGATTTACCTTCAATTCATATTTTAAAATCCATTGGAAATTGATTTCCCAATTTTTTGCAGATTCTCCTCAGTTTCTTGAGATCATTATCATTATTATCATTCACAAATAGGATTATATATATATATATATATATATATATATATATATATATATATATATATATATATATATATATATATATATATATATATATATATATATATATATATATATATATATATATACATATACATACAGTCAGGTTGCAGCCAATGTTCAATGTTCTAACACAAATTGCATCTAATGTTGGTTGTCAATTTGCCTTCAAATCACACTGTAATACAGTCAACTCAAAATCCTAACACTGGGATGGGCCACAACAAGCCACAGAGAAGCCTGTAATGCAGAGCAGGCTAATGGTAATGCAGGGGGAGGGTGTGGGCTGCCACTACTGCCTACACCACCCCACCCACACTAATAGTACTGAGTGTGCTGCCCCTGCCACTGCCACCTCTACCATCCACACTGATAGTATTGAGTGTGCCACCACTGCCATTGCCACCCCTGCCACCTGCAGTTGTAGAACTGAGTGTGCCACCCACTGTTGTCACTGCCATCCCTGCCACCCACAGTGATAGCAATGAGTGTACTACTGCCATCCCCACTGCATGCAGTGATACTATACTAGAGCATTTTTTTTTCATTAACCTTTTGATGTATTTGTTATTATCAGTTAAATGCACAAAAAATGTTTGGGTATTGTAGATTGTCTAGAAAAATTTGTTTTAATATTAAGGAAACTATTTCAGCCAAGTCAGAACAATAGTAACAAGAGCAGGTTAAGTCATTGCAGACATAAATACAGCATCCAGCTTTGGATTGAAAATGAGGATAGAGAAAGTAGGAAGGAACAGAAAAGGGGCTACTGTCATTTGCCTCAGACACCTGTGTTTCAGTGAGGAAAAGAAGATGAGGTTTATTAGAGGAGAGGTGATGTTCTACAGGTTGAAAATTAGATCCATGATTGTGAATGTTGCAGAAATTAATGAAGAAAAAGTTGAGGGGGCGTCAAGACACTTAGGGTCAGTACCAGAAGAGCAGTCCAACGTGGGGACATTTGTGGTCCCTTCCCCAGATGGGGACTCTGAGGCTGGTGTAGGAGTCACTATGATTTTGAATGTTGAGTGAAGGGTACATGTGTAATTAGGTGCTTGTAGTTTTGTGTGAAGGAAGAGAGGTGTCTTCAGAGGGCAGGCTGTGACTGCCCCCTTGTATTGTGAGACACAAAGAGAAATGTTCAGTGAGGTCATAGCTGGGTTTAATGATAAGTTCATAGCACCCCCTGATCCAGTGCTTTAAACATCACTGGGAGTTATTATCATTTCAGCAGGTGCCTACTGACTCCTCCTGGTATATTGATAGACAGTCAAAGTGACTTCTTGTATCTGTGTTTCAAACATTCTTATTTTATAACAGCCTTTTCTCATTTTTGACTTCCCATTTTCCTTATTAATTTTGTTCCTAATACTCTAATGTACTCTTTTATCTAGAATTTTATCATACACCCTCTTGGTTGCATACAACATGCAAATTCCTCTATAATTACCACTCATTTGTGTTCTCTGGAATGGTTTAATAGTGGTCATTATCTAATACCCAGGAATCTCTTCCTTCTAAACCTCCAAGTTTTAGAATAAAGATTGAATCATCTCTATCTCATTCCTGAGAAAAAGGAATATAGAATACATGTTTTTATATACTCTGTTTTATAAAATGTGGCTAAAATTAATAAGGTTAGAACACATTCAGAGACACTATATTTCCAGTAAAGGAGAGGTGGCAGTTTATTTCTGGATTTTAAAGACATGAGCATGAGTGAGCAGTGACAAAATTTTAAGAGAAAAGTATCATGAATAAGATTAAGTGACCACCCTAATGTTTTGCAGGCATGTGTCCAATCAGGAGATGTAAATGTTCATGCTTCATACACAGAGAAGTTCATAGCTCAGCCTCACAAGCCAACACTGGTGGATCATGGACAGTGCGCAATGAATGGCTTTTTTGCTGTCTCAGCCTCAGGTGAATTGCATCCACATGTTTCACTTAGCTTGTGTTCATTATAAGATATTTTGCTTAGGGCTCATCTTACATTATTAAATCAGTTTGTTTATGGTAATTGTTAGTCATACCTAGCCTTGGTTTTTCTGATCTTTTCTGTAGAACATTTCTACATTGAGATTCATAAAACATGATTTGTAAAATAAAATTGGCAAGTGATATTTGTCATCATACAACTACATACACATTCCTTATCACACTGGAGAATGTCCTAGTGTTCTATTTTTACTTTCCATGATCAGGTTTGTTGCTAGTGTGTGTTTTAACACATGAAGGTGCTATCTTCACTGAAAAGAAGATTGTGCTTGGAAATACCCGGGACAACTTTTCTGTTGCCACTGCTGCTTTGGCTCCAAGTGAGTTTTCTCATCTTAATCTTTACTCGCTTTGTCTATACAGCTTTATAAAGGAATGTAAATAATGAAGTTAGTGATATTTTGAAATGTTTTAGAAACCTATAGTAATAATGTAATATTTAAAAGTTTGAAATATATGTTAGTAAGTAAAACTATTCAGAGAAAAGGACAAAGGAACAAAAAGTAGCCTTTATAGAATTTTAGGTGTTTTGTTGTATCTTGCAATATGTACAATTGCTCTCACCTTTCGCTGTCTCCATTTCTGAAGTTTGGACTGTATTTTATATATATATATATATATATATATATATATATATATATATATATATATATATATATATATATATATATATATATATATATATATATAAGAGGGTCACTAGCCAAGGGAAACAAAACTGGAAAAAAAAAAATCCCACTTATTCATCAGCACCAAAAAGGAATAAAAAATGCAAGGACATTTGAAATCTCCCTCTTGAAAGAGTTGAAGTCATAGGAGGAAGGAAATACAGAAGCAGGCAGGGAGTTCCAGAGTTTACCAGAGAAAGGAATGAATGATTGATTGAGAATACTGGTTAACTATTGCATTAGAGGGATGGACAGAATAGGGGTGAGAGAAAGAAAAAAAGTCTTGTACAGCGAAGCCATTGTTATGTTGATGTAAATAACAGCTGATGATCAAGGAATAGTAGAAGTAGGATTGAGGATTTAGGGATAAGTTTGTAAAGCAACGATCAGACAACTGAAGCACTTGCTGGACAGATTGTATAACTAAATAGAAATGGTAGTCTTTTGGTATGGTGTGACATATTAAAGGGACCAACCAAGTTATTTTCAGTTTTCATTATTTATGAACCAAACTGTGCCAGATTTTTATGAGATATAAAGTTCTTTTATATATATATATATATATATATATATATATATATATATATATATATATATATATATATATATATATATATATATATATATATATATATATATATATATATATATATATATATATATATATATATATATATATATATATATATATATATATATATATATTGACAACAATTTTTCCTGGATTTTCTTGAAAATTTGCTACAAAATATTTTGATTGTTTTCTAAGAAAATTGTGCAACAGAATTTTCATGCTTGGTTTCATCGAGAAAAATAAAAAAAATTTTCCTCATCTGTATATTTCTCTTAAGCTAGAAAAAAAGTAAATACTCAATCAAAATTCTGTCACATCAGTTTTTAGGGTATTTTAGTTCCCTTTCTAATGACACCAAAATCATCAAAATTGGGCAATAAATTGTGGAAAAATATGCCTCGATAGCGCAGTAAGTTAATTTTGAGATATGAGGCTTTAAAGCTTAAAGAGATGCTTACACAGTTTTCATCCATATATTACTGTGTAATACTGGAATTTTTGGGTGCCAAGTATTATAATGTATTTGTTTTGAGTTGTAAATGATTTTGAGCTATAATTGCAAGCATTAGATTCATAAATTATTTATTTTGTTGGTATCTGGAATCTCTTAGATAGGACATTGCACACTTCATTTTTATAATGAGGGCATACCACACTGATACATGTGCTCTGCTCTCAGCTAATATACGGCATGCTTTTGCCAGTATCTCATTCCTTTGGGTAAGGTAAGATTTCCTCCTACCCATCGTGTTGAAAGAGAGCAAAAAGTGGGAGTAAGTGAATGCCAAGTGGGTATAGAAGTTGATGAAAGAGAGAGCTTCATAAACTCCATCCCTCCCTCTAAGCATGTACAACATACACTGTCACTGAGGGCATCTGAAGCTACATTTAAATGGGTATTTAAATGTAGATGACAAATTATCATATGC
Organism: Scylla paramamosain; assembly: GCF_035594125.1. Lineage (NCBI taxonomy): Eukaryota > Metazoa > Arthropoda > Malacostraca > Decapoda > Portunidae > Scylla > Scylla paramamosain. The sequence continues at coordinate 34,094,934 of NC_087156.1, read as the reverse complement.
ACATTGTGAAGTACTAGGTGCTAGATTCCTAGAACCTACATAATTTTTACAGCCTCCTGTGACTTACACTACACACAACAATTTATAGTGCTAAGGAAGAAATTATATACATACTAGCCATACATGAATATAATGACTCCAATACATTGCTATATTGCCAGCTGGACATATCCATGTAGCCACTTGGAAGCCTGAAATGATCAAGTGTTGGCGAGCAGAACTCAAGATGCTAGATCAGGCCAAAGGAAGCAAAGGTGACATCACAGTAACCATTCAGGCAGCCCAGTCATTCTGCCCTGCCCTGTCCAATACCACTTGGCACACATCTACAAGTAAGTGCTTTCATGCATGTATGAATGCACAGTTTCCAGAAAACTCTTACACAACATTTTTTACTGTCTGCTTGATGTTATTTTTCTGCAGTGCTCACACAAGTCTTCTTGGTCTTTGAATTTGGTATGTTATACACTCACCATCTTCATATACAGGTTATAACTCTTTCTTCATTCTTAATCATTTATTTGCCATCTCTAGAATGGGGGATAGAGTACTGCATGGAACTTATTATTTATGTACTAATAGGTATTTGGCAATAGAGATGCCTACTTGATTTGAAGGTATTAGTATATGTGGTATGATAGCGTATCTTATTAATTAGCTGGAAGTTTATAAGACACTGAAAAATTCCATGACAACCAGATTAATTTTATTTGATGTAAGTAAATAACCAACAACAGTTTCATATTATTTTTCTCTGAATACACAATGATATATATATAGTAAATAACTCTATTACCTTGGAGTTTTGGGGTCCCTATTCTGGAAAAATGATAAAGCTCCTAATTAGTCCTTGATAAAAATTTTTAAATTAATAATGTTTAAAAGTTCATTTGAGTGTGCTCAGTTACCTTAATTTTCAGTAAATAGCATTCTAAAGTAGTGTAGATGATACATCAAAAAGTGTGTGTATCACTGGTGTTTTGGTTAATACAATATCAAAAGATAGTTTTACCTATTTGTTTACATACTAAATTTTAGTTTTCTCCCTCCTAAAAAAATAAATAAATAAATAAATAAAAATAAAAAACTAACTAGCATAGGGAACTTATATTTTCTTTTGTATCTGTCAACAATGATCTAGTTAGCATCTCTCAAGTAATTATTTTAGAATGGGCACAAATTGTTATTTTCATATGAACAAAGTCCTTAAACAATACAAGATTCTCTGGATGTGACGTACGTACCTGTTAGCAACGATCTGGTTAGTGCCTCTGGCTGCAAGTTCATGCCAACCCTTATATATACTGCCTCACATAAACATAAGTTGCTTCTGCCGAACTAGAATTAATTATTTCGCAATATCCCTAAAACTTTAACATCCTTCTATACCTTCAAATTGTTCTTGAAGATTTTAACTAACAGTCCCACATATTATCAAACTCTAACATGGTTCATTAACAAATTTAGATCAAGAATATTAATTTCAAAATTTTTCCCTAATTACATAGTTATCAGTTCTTACACATTTCCGCTTAATCTACAATGTCTTGTGATAGGGATTTTTTATCTGACTTATTTAACAAAAACTTGGGAACATGAAGTTTTCAGGTTTCCATTGTGGTGGGCTTTAGTAGAAAACATTACTCTGCGGCCAAGCTTCTTCATCATCTTGAGATTTTTAATTTGTCACTTTCTAGATTACAATTACACTTAATATTTTTGTTCTGAATTCTTATTGATTCTGAAAATATATACAATGTTTATTTATGAATCCAAAAAGAAAAACCAAGTATTTATATTCATAATCATTTCTTTAGGCTATTCTAAATAATTTTATATGATCATTATTTGAATGATATTATCTTCTATTTTGATTTGATTTTCTTTACTATTTATATCATGACACTTTTGCTCTCAAATGTGTGGGTATCTAGTCACAGCAAGCTTCAAGAGTTGGTCTATTAACATGGTGATCTTTGTTTGGCTTTAGTGCATTTCCTAAATTCCAAATATACTCACATTTTCTTCTCTGTGTCAGAATTGTTATTTTCACAACACAGAACATGCCTTTCCACCCATCCGGCAGCATTGAGTGTTGGGTTGGGGGAGGGGGAGCAGTGCGAGTCAAAAAAGAAAAAAAGATCTGACTGATCAGGAGCTGCAGCAGTTGATCTCACCTGGTATGGTTGAGTGTTTAGATACCATCAGACATGGCATAATTTACCTGTAGAAATTTTTACACTGTATTAGATATAAGACCTATTGAAGTTGAGAGAAATTTGGGTAAAATTGGGGTGTCATTTATTTTAGCACCCACTAGATGCCTGAGAGTTGTTTGTAGAGCAAGAAAAAGTGATAGGGATAGATGAAGAACACTTACAAATGCATAAATAATAGCTTAGCCATGAATGTCTCTACAAGAGGTTTACCCACATCTGGTCTGATCAGATAATCAGATCAGATGTAGGAAAGGGGAATGGATCTGTTACTGTGCAACAAAGATAAACTAGTTCTGCAGCCAGGCCCAAATGCTGAGAACCTCAGTTCTGTGCACTTGACCTAGGTACTGTGTGGTCAGTAAAGATTGATTCTTTCTCCCTCACACCTCCTCAAGACCAGGAGCTTAAGATGTGAGGGAATGACAATGTAAGTTCATGCATGTGGGCATATCTTGGTTTCACCACCTTCAAGAAGGATCTAGGTTTGGTACGTTGATTATCATCGTCATTGTTCAGTATCTGTTATTGTATTCCTTGGTGTATCATTAAAGATGGTTGAAAGGGACAGAGTGATAAGACTGAAAATATCCTCCTATGTATTTTTATTTTCACAATGAGATAAGAGGTGTTGTTTTGGCTATTCCCTAATTTTAATCACCATGTATTATGGTGTATTATAAAGATCGATAGATAGATGAGTATTAATGAAATACTAGTAACACTGAAACCTTTAAATAGTTATTATCAAACAAAGAATTATGCTGCATGACTGGATACATTGATTTATGTGATTTTTGTTATTATATTTGTTTATTGTCTTAGTATTCAGAACAACTTAATACACTTCATTGTATCTTTTAGAGAGTGAAGGACTTGTGCAAGTAACATGCCTACGCTACACTGAGCTGGAAGACCCCACCAGCCTGCTGGTGGCACTCACTGTGGAGAAGCAAGTCAAGGCCTCACCTTCACAACAGGTGGAGTATTTCATGAGTTTGGCTTTTTCATTGGATGGATTCATTATTGTTTTTTTTTTTTTTTTCTTCTTTTTTCTTTTTTTACAATTTTAATTATGATTTTGTTACCTTGGTAAAATAAATTCATGTTTAAATGCTTTATTGTACTTTATTCAATGCAGTTTTATGATTCATATTTCAATTTACAGATCCATGGAGTAGCAAAATAACAGTAGCTTGCATTACATTTCCATCTGAGGTTGTACAGTAGCAAGTAACATCTTTTGATTTATGAGCAACAGAGTAATGAGTAACAAAGTTGTATTTTAGAGTAACATTGCCCATCAATGCAGATGAGCAGTTGTAAGAAATATCAATACAATAAAATATATTAAATTATTGCTGTGAATGTACTGTAAAAATTATTTAACTATACCAGCTGTGGGCAATTAAGTGTATTAGTGTCCAAAGAATAGAATGGAAACTAAAAAGTAATTTAGTACTAATGAATGTTATGTATGGTCAGAGTATCTTGGGAACTACAGCCATTCCCATTCCTTGGAGGAGACTAACCAAAGAGAAGTGAAACATCAGAAATGATCAAATGTATTGCAGTTGATTGTTAACATGCCATGCACATTTGATTTGTGGAAAGAAGGAAAGATAAATTATGATGGACTTTTGCTCTATTGTTTGTTTTTCACTAAAAGGAATTTACTTTTCTTTCAGTCCAGCACTCCTCCAACCTTGGGCGCAATGTCTCACCTTGTACGGAGGTATCAGCTTCAGGATCAGCAGCGTCCCTTACTGAAGCCCTTCAAACCCATGGCAGACACAGTTGGAATTGCAACAAAGGTGTTTTTAAGGGATTTCATGCATGGTTAGCTCAGTGAATAGACTCTCTGATACACTATTGCTTATACATGTATACACAAAATTCAAGGTTGTTGTTGTTGAGGACCCTCTTTTTTTTTCACCATTCTGTTTCTCATCTTGTGTGCAGTTGCTTAGACCATTTCTGGCCTCTTGTAACAAGGACATATGTATACACACACACACACACACACACACACACACACACACACACACACACACACACACACACACACACACACACACACAATCAAAAATCATTATGGAGGGAAGTCATAAGTGGAGTACTCCAAGGCTCAATACTTGCACCAATCATGTTTGCAGTTTATATAAATGATATGACAGTGTGTGAACAGCTACATGAGCCTTTTTGCAGATGATGCAAAGTTGCTGAAGAAAGTTGAGAGTGCAGAGGACTGTGGAACATTACAAGAAGACCTGAACAAGATATCAGAGTGGAGTTATAGATGGGAAATGGAATTTAACTTAAAGAAGTGTAAAGTAATAGAATTTGGAAAAAAGTACAAGAATAGTAAAAGGAAATTATGTGTTGAATGGTGTAAGGTTGAGTGGAGCAGAAGAGGAAAAGGATCTCAGTGTTACAGTGACTGGGAACCAGACCCTGGATAGACACATTAGCAAAATTACAGGAGAAACCTATAACTTGTTGAAAAGAATAAGGCAGGCCTTTGCATATATATAGATGAAGAGATGGTCAGGAAGATGATCGTGTCACTGATAAGACCTAGACAAGAACTTGCAGCAGTAGTTCGGTCGCCATACAAGAAAAAGGATATAAGGAAGTTGGAGAGAGTTCAGAGAGCATCTACAAAGATGATACCAAGTATCAGGGACTTGTCATATGAAGAGAGACTGGCAAGGATACATCTACCAACGTTGGAAAATAGGAGAGAAAGGGGGGACTTGATTGCGATATATAAAGCATATGAGGGAGTAGAGGAGGTGGACCAGAGCAACTTAATGGTCTGGGATACGCAGGACACTAGAGGACATGGAAAGAGGCTGAAGAGGAGTGCTTGTAGAAGAGACTTCAAAAAGTATAGTTTCCTATATAGAAGTATTGATGTATGGAATTGTCTGGATGAGGAGATAGTAAATGCAGAAAGTATACATGGATTCAAGGCTAAGTTGGATATTGAAAGATATGGAGATGGGACAGCACGAGCATAGCTCTTTTCCCATAAAGCACAACTAGGTAAATACACACACACACATACACACACACTGAACTGATTTGATAGGATTTATTCAGTTAAAGGATACATGTAATGAGACCAAACTGTTATTCATTGATATATGGAAAGTTTGCAAGTAAAAACAAAGTTATCCCAATTTTCAACATATCAGAAATAGTCTTATCATTTCACTCATTTTAAATAGGATATTACTTAACATATGTCTTGTGTACATTCTTCTTTACCACTTATTTTATATGTCCTTGCTTTTCAGAATTTTGATCATGAAATTGTTAAACCATATTCATAGCTATTCCTATGAAATGCTTTGTTTTACTTTTTATTTGGATTTTAGGAGTGGTTTTGCATGGGGGAATGGGCATCCAGCAGTCCAATAGTGACCCTCAGCACTGCAACCAGACACCTACTACCAGGCTCAGCTGCTGCCCACCTCCCCTTCATCATTACTGCAGCTACAGCAGATGCCTACATCTGTGCCATAAACAGAGATAACATGCAGCAGGTGAGCACTTACTTATAAATTTTCTTTTAATCAACTTTGTCTACTCAAAGACAGTAAGTACTGTCTTTGACTTATAAATTTTCTTTTAATCAACTTTGTCTACTCAAAGATAGTAAGTACTGTCTTTGAGTATGTCCAACATGGCTGAGTAAGAGCTATACACTATGCAGTATGTGCTGAGCAATGCACAATGCATACAAAAATATGGTCCAGCTCTTTTTCACATATATGTGGTAGATACCTGTCATTAATCACAAGTAAAGATGTGCTAAGTTGTCAGATACTTTGTTTGTGTAAATGAGGAACTGGGAGAAAATATGAGGCATGTGGGAGGCAGAGATACTGATCTAAAACAGAACTGTACATAATGTCCTCAAGAATAGTACATAAGGAGGCATGAGTATGCCATTCCAGTATATTAAGGATTGTTAAGTTTTCAAATTATTTATAACAAAAAGTCTGAAATTGACTGGAAAACCCTCATAATAGCAGTTTAGATCTAGCACATACCAGGATACAGCATGATTTTCTAACTACAGCATAGGACTGAAAAGGTTAACTTAGCACAGCTGCTCTAGATGTGTGCCTTCATCTTCTAGCTAATGGGTTATTCTTGTATTTCATAAGTGGCCATTGCTGAGTGGTAGTAATCCTTCTCCATTGAGGCCACTGTAACAGACCTCTGATCTACAAATGCATATGTATTGTGGAACTCAAACCAATCATCTAAAATCTAGGAGCTCACTTCCAATACATTTGTACCAGCTTCAGAGGAGATACTTGTATTAATCTTTTCATAAAAATATCTTCTTCCTATATTTGCATTTTATCATGCTGTAACATTGTAAGTTCTTTGTATTCTTGTCATTCCATAAATTCAGGCTTGCAAGTCAAGATTTGAAACTTTTATTTCCGTAAGTAGTGAATTAAATACCATTAACCAACATTGAAACACCAGCCTTGAAATATCACATAACATCCTATATAAGGAGGCAAGAGAGAACAACCATTATGCACCACTTGCATCAGATGTGAACTTTCAGCCCCAGTGACTGTTTTGAGCACTGACATGGTACCTGCCTCTCTTTGTATCCTATTTTAATGATGCTTGGTTTTCTGAATTTCCAACAGGGAGTGGTCATTGCAGTCGTCACTTGGTCCTTTCTGCACAACTCACCTATGCTCTCTCTCTCTCTCTCTCTCTCTCTCTCTCTCTCTCTCTCTCTCTCTCTCTCTCTCTCTCTCTCTCTCTCTCTCTCTCTCTCTCTCTCTCTCTCTCTCTCTCTCTCTCTCTCTCTCTCTCTCTCTCTCTCTCTCTCTCTCATATTTGTACTTGAGGAACAAAGTGTATACATGTGATTTGTTAGACTAAATGCTTGCAGTGGTAAATGATAGTTTTTAGTGAATATTTGTCTGCAACATATGTTATTATAGGCAAATTTTTATTATTGGGTTATTGAATATAAACACATTTTATTTAGAGAACTTTTGTAAATATCCAGCATGTTGGTTAGCTTGTATTACCGTACCATGAGATACATTGACTTAAATAATCTATCATAAATTATAATATGCCAAGTTAGTATTATAGTATAGTAGTATAGTAAACAACATTGAAAAGTAACTAATCCAAATATTCTGACTCCACTAAGGAGTTCAAACTATCATAACAAAAGTGAGAGCTTGTTCTATGTTTCAGGATTGATTTGGTTGACAGATATTGTTGACAGATATTTAATTTTTATTTTTTATTTATTTATTTTTTTTTTTTTTATGTAGGAAGGACACTGGCCAAGGGCAACAAAAATCCAATAAAGAAAATACCCACTGAAATGCCAGTCCCATAAAAGGGTCAAAGCAGTGGTCAAAAATTGATGAATAAGTGTCTTGAAACCTCCTTCTTGAAGGAATTCAAGTCATAGGAAGCTGGAAATACAGAAGCAGGCAGGGAGTTCCAGAGTTTACCAGAGAAAGGGATGAATGACTGAGAATAATGGTTAACTCTCTCATTAGAGAGGTGGACAGAACAGGGGTGAGAGAAAGAAGAAAGTCTTGTGCAGCAAAGCCATGGGAGGAGGGGAGGCATGCAGCTAGCAAGATCAGAAGAGCAGTTAGCATGAAAATAGTGGTAGAAGACAGCTAGAGATGCAACATTGTGGCAGTGAGAGAGAGGCTGAAGACAGTCAGTTAGAGGAGTTGATGAGACAAAAAGCTTTTGATTCCACCCTGTCTAGAAGAGCAATGTGAGTGGAACCCCTCCCAGACATGTGAAGCATACTCCATACATGTACAGAGTTAGCAGCTGGGGGGGGGTGAGGAAAACTGGCGGAGACGTCTCAGAACACCTAACTTCATAGAAGCTGTTTTAGCTAGAGATGAGATGTGAAGTTTCCAGTTCAGATTATAAGTAAAGGACAGACCGAGGATGTTCAGTGTAGAAGAGGGGGACAGTTGAGTGTCACTGAAGAAGAGGGGATAGTTGTCTGGAAGGTTGTGTCGAGTTGATAGATGCAGGAATTGAGTTTTTGAGGCATTAAACAATACCAAGTTTGCTCTGCCCCAATCAGAAATAAAAGAAAGATCAGAAGTCAAGCGTTCTGTGGCTTCCCTGTGTGAAACGTTTATCTCCTGAAGGGTTGGACATCAATGAAAAGACGTGGAAAAGTGCTGGGTGGTATCATCAGCATAGGAGTGGATAGGACAAGAAGTTTGGTTTAGAAGATCATTAATGAATAATAAAAAGAGAGTGGGTGACAGGACAGAACCCTGAGGAACACCACTGTTAATAGATTTAGAAGAAGAACAGTGACCATCTACCACAGCAGCAATAGAACGGTCAGAAAGGAAACTTGAGATGAAGTTACAGAGAGAAGGATAGAAACCGTAGGAGGGTTGTTTGGAAATCAAAGCTTTGTGCCAGACTCTATCAAAAGCTTTTGATATGTCCAAGGCAACAGCAAAAGTTTCACCAAAATCTCTAAAAGAGGATGACCAAGACTCAGTAAGGAAAGCCAGAAGATCACCAGTAGAGCGGCCTAGACAGAACCCATACTGGCGATCAGATAGAAGGTTGTGAAGTTATAGATGTTTAAGAATCTTCCTGTTGAGGATAGATTCAAGAACTTTAGATAGGCAGGAAATTAAAGCAATAGGATGGTAGTTTGAGGGATTAGAACGGTCACCCTTTTTAGGAACAGGCTGAATGTAGGCAAACTTCCAGCAAGAAGGAAAGGTAGATGTTGACAGACAGAGCTGAAAGAGTTTGACTAGGTGAGGTGCAAGCACGGAGGCACAGTTTCGAAGAACAATAGGAGGGACCCCATCAGGACCATAAGCCTTCTGAGGGTTTAGGCCAGTTTTTGGCCAGTTTTTGGCTAGTTGGAGAACAGACTTGGCATGGTTCTGGGCAGAAATATAAAGTGCATGAGATTCTGGTGATGGAAGGCTTAAGTACCTTTTATGGGCCACCTCTCTTTCTTGTATAGCACGAGAACAAGCTGTGTTAAACCAAGGTTTAGAAGGTTTAGGTCGAGAAAAAGAGCGAGGAATTTACGCCTCCATGCCAGACACTATCACCTCTGTTATGTGCTCAGCACACAAAGACGGGTCTCTGACACGGAAACAGTAGTCATTCCAAGGAAAATCAGCAAAATACCTCCTCAGGTCTCCCCAACTAGCAGAAGCAAAACGCCAGAAGCACCTTCGCTTAGGGGGATCCTGGGGAGGGATTGGAGCGATAGGACAAGGTACAGATATGAGATTGTGATTGGAGGAGCCCAACGGAGAAGAAAGGGTGACAGCATAAGCAGAAGGATTAGAGGTCAGGAAAAGGTCAAGAATGTTGGACGTATCTCCAAGATGGTCAGGAATACAAGTAGGGCGTTGCACCAATTGCTCTAGGTCGTGGAGGATAGCAAAGTTGAAGGTTAGTTCACCAGGATGGTTAGTGAAGGGAGAGGAAAGCCAAACTTGGTGGTGAACATTGAAGTTTCCAAGAATGGAGATCTCTGCAAATGGGAAGAGGATCAGAATGTTTGGAAGTTAAGTAGTCAAAGAATTTCTTATAGTCAGAGGAGTTAGGTGAAAGGTATACAGCACAGATAAATTAAGTTTGAGAGTGACTCTGTAGTCGTAGCCAGATGGTGGAAAACTCGGAAGATTCAAGAGCGTGGGCACAAGAGCAGGTTAAGTCACTGTGCACATAAACGCAACATCCAGCTTTGGATCGAAAATGAGGATAGAGAAAGTAGGAGAGAACAGAAAAGGGGCTACTGTCAGTTGCCTCAGATACCTGAGTTTCAGTGAGGAAAAGAAGATGAGGTTTAGAAGTGGAGAGGTGGTGTTCTACAGATTGAAAATTAGATCTTAGACCACGAATGTTGCAGAAGTTAATGAAGAAAAAGTTGAGTGGGGTGTCAAGACACTTAGGGTCGTCGACAGAAAGGCAGTCCGACCTGGGGCCATTTATGGTCCACTCCCTAGATGGGGACTCTGAGGCTGGTGTAGGAGTCACCATGATGATTTTGAAATTTTTGAGTGAAAGGTGTGTGTGTTATTAGGTGCTTGTAGTTTTGTGTGGAGGAAGAGAGTTGTCTTTAGAGGGCAGGCTGTGACTGCCCCCTTGTGTTGTGAGACACAAAGGGAAACGTTCAGTGAGGTCACAGCTGGGTTTAATGATAAGTTCACAGCATCCCCTGAACAATGCTTCAGATGTCACTGGGAGTAATTATCATTAATCACTGAAGTTGACACAAACTATATTTTGTCACTTTAAAATCATGCAATGAAATAAACCAATTCATAGCTATCTACATCTCAGGAAATTTGACATTTAGAAACAGGATTATTATACAAAAGAACTACTGCACTAATGGAAATATACCAAAAGAAAGTACAACACTTACAGCTATTCAGAAGGAAAACCATTGATAAAAAAAGGTATATCTGATGGTAAGAGTGCACTAACTTTCATTTTCAGTTAAGCAGCCACAATTTGCTGAATGTCAGAGGCGGGAATGAAGATGCTCCAGTAAGCAAACGTGTGGCGAGTGAGAGGCAAGTGGTCTCCCTCACTCACACCTGGAGTGGCCTGTCGCTTCTTGCCCTGGATTCAATGGGTAGCCTGCACTTTATAACATTGATCCGTCCTGCAGATATTGGTAGGTACCTGAAGAGAATCAAAGTTTGCAGTTTAGTGGTGAAGTATTCTGCAAACACTTTTCACTTTGATTTTATTAATTATTCATTAAAAAAAAATGTAGAAGACACTAGTAATGTAACTAGTGTGAACTATGAAATGTATTGTGCAGAGACTGCAGAAGGTGGGGAGTTATGCAGTTAACCTTCCTGTAGGTAACAGTTTCTATGATAGAGTAGTACTGTGATGGATCTGTTCTTTGAAGAATCTGAGGAATATTCTTATAATCCTTTCCCCTTAAGAATGAGGAGGAATAGCAGTAAAATTAGAATAAAAACTTAAGGAAAGGACAAAGGATGCAACTGGTGCAACACCCTACTTGGAGATATGCCCAACATTCTTGACCTTTTCTTAACCTCTAATCTTTCTGCTCATGCTGTTACTCTATCTTTGCCATTGGTCTATTCCAATCACAATCTCATATTTGTATCTTGTCCTATTGGTCCAATCCCTCCCAAAGCAGAGGTGCCTCTGGCATTTTGCCTCTACTAATTGGAGGGACCTGAAGAGGTATTATTCTGATTTTCTTTGGAATAACCACTTCTTCCATGTCAGAGACCCATCTCTTTGTGCTGAATGCATAACAGAGGTGATAGTGTCTGGCATGGGGGAATACATTCCTTGCTCTTTCTCTCAACTTAAATCTTCCAAACCTTGGTTTAACACAGCCTGTTCTTGTGCTATACATGATAGAGAGATGGCCCACGAAGGGTACTTAAGCCTTCCATCACCAGAATCTCATGCATCATATATTTCTGCCTGGAAACATGCCAAGCCTGTCCTCCAACTAGCCAAAACTCCTTTACTAAAAGAAAGTGTCAAAATCTTTCAAGATCTAACACTTCTCATGACTGGCACCTAACCAAAAACCTCTCCAATAACTTTGCTTCTTCATCTTTCCTTCCTTTATTTCAACTTGATGGCACCGCTGCCATCTCATCTATTTCTAAACATGAACTCTTCACTCATACTTTTGCTAAAACTCTACTTTGGATGATTCAGGACTTCTTCCTCCCTCTCCTCCACCCTCTGACTACTTCATGCTACCCTTTAAAATCCTTCACAGTGATGTTTTCCAAGCCCTTGCTGGCCTAAACCCTTGGAAGGCTTATGAATCTGATGGGGTCCTTCCTGTTGTTCTCCAAAACTGTACCTCTGTGCTTGCATCTTGCCTAGTCAAATTCCTTCAACTCTGTCTATCAACACTTCAACTCTGTCTATCAACATCTACCTTTCCTTCTTGCTGGAAGTTTGACTACATTCAGCCTGTTCCTAAAAAGGGTGACTTCTCTAATCCCTCAAACTATTGTCCAATTGCTTTAATTTCCTGCTTATCTAAAGTTTTTTAATCTATCCTTAACAGGAAAATTCTTAAAAATCTATCACTTCACAACTTTTTATCTGATTGCCAGTATGGGTTCCTTCAGGGACACACTATTAGTGATCCTCTGGCTTTCCTTATTGAGTCTTGGTCATCCTGTTTTAGAGGTTTTGGTGAAACTTCTGCTGTTGCCTTAGACATATCAAAAGTTTTTGATAGAGTCTGGCACAAAGCTTTGATTTCCAAACTACCTTCCCACAGCTTCTATCTTCCTCTCTGTATCTTCATCTTAATTTTACCTTCTGACCATTTTATTGCTGCTGTGGTAGACAGTCACTATTCTTCTAAATATAATAATAGTGGTGTTCCTCAGGGTTTTTTTTTAGATGTCCAATCCTTCAGGAAGTAAGCACTTCATACAGGGAAGCCACAGAACACCTGACTTCTGATTGCTCTAAAATTTCTGGTTGGGGCAGGGCAAACTTAGTTTTGTTCAATTCCTCAAAAACCCAATTCCTTCATCTATCAACTGAACACAACCTTCCAGACAACTATCCCATCTTCTTCAATGACACTCAATTGTTCCCCTTGTCTGCACTGAACATCGATTTTGTTGCTGCTGTGGTAGATGGTCACTGTTCTTCTAAATCTATTAACAGTGGTGTCCCTCAGTTCTGTCCTGTCACCCACTCTCTTTTTACTATTCATCAATGACCTTCTAAACCAAATTTCTTGTCCTATCCACTTCTATGCTGATGATACCACCTTGCACTTTTCCACATCTTTTCATAGATGTCCAACACTTCAGAAAGTAAATATTTCATGCAGGGAAGCCACAGAACACCTGACTTCTGATCTCTCTAAAATTTCTGATTGGGGCAGAGCAAACTTGGTATTGTTCAATGCCTCAAAAACTCAATTCCTCCATCTATCAACTCGACACAACCTTCCAGTCAACTATCCCATCTTCTTCAGTGACATTCAACTGTCCCCCCTCTTCTACGCTGAACATCCTCAGTCTGTCCTTTATATATAATCTGAACTGGAAACTTCACATATTACCTCTAGTTAAAACAGCTTCTATGAAGTTAGGTGTTCTGAAATGTCTCCAGTTTTTCTCACCCCCCCCCCCTTGCTACTAACTCTGTACAGGGGCCTTATCCATCCATGTATGGAGTATGCTTCACATGTCTGGGGGGGATTCCACTCATACCACTCTTCTAGACAGGGTGGAGTCAAAAGCTTTTCATCTCATCAGCTCCTCTCCTTTAACTGTCTTCAGCCTCTTTCTTATTGCTGCAGTGTTGCATTTCTTGCTATCTTCTGCCACTATTTTCATGCCAGCTGCTCTTCTGATCTTGCTAACTGCATGCCTCCCCTCCCCCATAACCTAACTACACAAGACTTTCTTTCTCTCACCTTTCTCTCATTGCCACAATGTTGCATCTCTAGCTATCATCTACTGCTATTTTCATGCTAACTGCTCTTCTGATCTTGCTAACTGCATACTTCCCCTCCTTCCATGGCCTCACTGCACAAGACTTTCTTCTTTCTCTCATCCCTATTCTGTCCACCTCTCTAATGCAAGAGTTAACCAGTATTCTCAATCATTCATCCCTTTCTCTGGCAAACTCTGGAACTCCCTGCCTGCTTCTGTATTTCCACCTTCCTATGACTTGAATTTCTTCAAGAGGGAGGTTTCAAGACACTTATCCTTCAATTTTTTACTACTGCTGTGGACCCTTTTCTGGGACTGGCATCTCAATGGGCTTTTTTTTTTTTTTTTTTTTTTTTTTTTTTTTTTTTTTTTGCCAATGTCCCTCCTACATAAAAAAAAATAAATAAATAAATATTTGGGGGCTGGCACCTCAGTGGGCCTTTTTTATTGCAGTTTTGTTGCACTTGGCCAGTGCCCCTCCTACATAAAAAGAAAAGGAAAAAAAATAATAAGATGAGTGACACCTGATAAGGAACAAACTTAAAGAAGTGTTTGGTCATTCTTAGATGGTAAAAGTTTGTCAAGAGTCATGATCATGATTGAAACTTTGTAACAGAATCACCACAAGAATTATTCAATGTGTTTGATATGTAAGGTATTGTTGATTGTAGAGGTTATCAATAAAAATTGGATTTTGAATTTCTTATACATGAGTGGTATGTGAATTAATGTGATTGATATAATTTTGTAATTAGTTTCTTCTTGTGTGGAATGTGAATTGATGTGATTGATATGATTTTATTAGTTTATTCCTGTGTTATCATTAAGCTGTTTCCCACATTTATTCATTATTTAAAGCTTCAAAGTTTCATATATGATTGTAATATTTTACAACAGGTCCACAGTGGGCAATATCACTGATTTTGCTGCTAGAATTTGCATTGGTCAGTGGCAGTGACTGGTGGGACCTGTTAGTGTCCACACCACACTCGTCCATCCTCATGCTGACTGATAAACTGTCTGACACCTTCCAGCAGCACTCCACTCCCATCACACAGCATCTCCATATACGATTCCTTATCATGAAAACATCCATGCTGAGGTAAGCAGATTTTCTTTGGCTTGATACATGATGTAACACTTTTTGTCAGGGTGCAAGTAGCTACTTCCTCATGTGAGATATCTATGTAAGATGTATGTAATAATTTGCTTCTCAGAGAAGTGTGTCATCCATAATGTAATAGTTTGTTTTGCAATCTGTCATCCATAATGTAATAGTTTGCTTCTCAAACTGTCATCCTTATTGATTCAATGCAATTTTTTGTGTAAATTTTTATTCGTCATTATCTATGGCATTGATGTATGTATTCATTTATTTATTTGTTCATGTAGAGTAAACCCTCACTAAGTTAGATCAGCAGGGGGACAGCCCATGTCAAGAAGTCATATAAATATCTAAGTTATCCGGAGATGTAAATATGATGCATACAACTGGCAGTTCACATACCTGCCTTCAGTAGAAATGTGCTTTCATTTATGTCTGTCATTGCACGTCAACACTTACTTAAACCTGCCTATTTATGAAAATATGATAAAGTGTAAAAACATACTTAATAATGCACAATTATCTGAAGAAAAGTACAGTATAATTACAGTGAATGAAAGAAGGGATTAGTATTTGCCATTGAGTATAGTCTGCAAAAAAGTATTGACCTGGGCCCTTGAAATATCACTGCAAACCATTATAATATGTGCTACCAAGATCAAATAATGCCAGAAATCACCATATTAGTATTTGGTTATCTTCCCAAAACTATCTCCTGAAAAAAATACTAAGTGTTTCTAAAAGGGTAGTGTCAATGTCATAGGGGAAAGTGTCTGATTGGATTATCAGTGAGTTACACAATAAATTATATTCATTATCTTGTTCCAGAAATTTACATTAGGCATTATTACTGTAAAGTAAGATCCAGATGATATAATACTAATATCTTGAAGGCACTTGAAAATACCAAAGCTGAGAGTACTATTTTACCAGTGTTATGAATGAAGGTACGAAGATACTATTTTTAGCTTCTGTAGTATTTAAGGTGAATAAAGTTAGGATGAGAATGAGTAAAGATGTGCTACAGAGGAACTAACTTAAGAAGAGTCCAATTAAGAAGGAGAGCAGTAGCCATAAAAATGATAATCGGTCCCAAATACTTCAGTGAACAACATGAGATGAAAGATAGGTGGAGTAAAGGAGGTAGCTAATGATAGTCACAAATAATCTTTGACTCTATGTTGTTTGTAATTGTCCTGTGAGTAAGTTGCTGGGTAGATGATTCCCATGTATAGGGTCAGCATTTTGGAGAAATTCATTTGATAGAAATTGTATAAAAATCCTAATTTCATGGATATTAATTTGGCAAGAATTAAAGGGAAAAAAATCTAAATAGCTAAGATGTGTACTGAAGAGTATTCCAGAAATGTTCACTAGATGAAAGGATGAGTTGTATAATGTAAGAACAGGAGATGGATTAGAATACTCTGTCTACTTCACATGTGGAGAAATGGAACTTTGAGGTATTGAGGATCAACAGGTTCTCCCTGCCACATTTAGCATGATAGAAAAGATCAAACCTTACCTTGTACTTTTCCATTTGTAATTCAAATGTAGAAAATCATTAGTCAGGTCATGCTAAAAAGTGTACAATAAAGATATCAGCAGGAGAATGGACAGGTTATTCAGTTCAAGTGAGACAATGAAAATAAGAAGGATGGATGGTTAACAAAAAAACTATGGAGCTCCATTGTTAATGCTTAAGAACTTAATAATAACAAGCACCATTTGATCAACCATAAGGTTAAGGTACAGAGAGATAGAATCCATAAGGTGGAAACTAGATCCATACAAGACAGTATTAGAATAGGGAAATCATTAACAAAGAATTTCAAGAGAGAATCAACAAGCCCTAGCATATAAAGTAAGAAGATTGTTATTAGATTGCATGTGTAGAATTTTTCTTGTTTATCAGAATATAATGTGAACTTATAGGTGTTCAGAGACCCTCCTTTTAAAAGATACAAAATATTCCAAAACTTGATGAAGAGTGAGAAATTTGAAAATACATATTATGAGAAGGATTAGTGGAGTAGTCTTCTCAGGTAGAGGTTAAAACTGGCAGCAATGTAGAAAGATTATCATTAAATATAGACAAAAGGCATGCAAAATTAGACAAATGGTAAGCTAGAAAGAGTGAGAAACTGTTGTTGATTATTGCATTTTCAGCTTTAGAGATAGAGAGATGGCAGTTGTGCCATCTGCAGTAGAGGGTAAGGGAAGGCTGAAGATAAATTGTTGAAGTTATTTTTAGCTGATAGCATGAGAGGTTAGGTCTAGAATTGTAACACTTTTTTTTTATTTATTTATTTTATTTATTTATTTTTTTTTTATTTTTTTTATTTATTTTTTTTTTCTTTTTCTTATGCAAGCTTTGAGAGAGGATGATGTAAAGGTCTGACCACTACCCAGTGGAGGGAAACAGTAGGTATCAGGTGGATGAGATTTGGACAAGCTGGATGTGAAAGAAGAAAGTGCTAGAATTTTAGAAGTGGGAAGATAAATGAAATTAGGTAAGAGACAGTAAATGGTGACATTGATGAATGTCAGCTGTTGAGAGTTCTGTGGTGGGATATGCCAAAGTTTGTTGCATTGAGAAGAGTAGGTAGGGTGATCAAGTTAAAGTAGGTGGTTGTGTGTCACTGTGGCTAATAAGAGGCTTACATATGAACAGTAGCTGTGTGCAAAATCTTGTGTGAGTGGCAGGGAACTACTTAAACCTGTTTCATTTTCAAGTTGTGTTAAACTCATTAACCTTCTCACACACCAGACACACGTGTACATCAAAATGTCTTCATGCGAAACTGCACCAATCCACAATTGCATCAAAAAACTTATTTAAGTTTATTAAAAATAAAGTTTCTGGGATAAGTGTGTCAAATTTTGGTGAGTCAAAGATGAGCATAAGTTTCGCAAAGGTAATGAATTGGTAATGCTAATTCTTCCTAGAATAGGCCAACTCAGGTTGCCTGCATGTAATCTGAGATGAATGCTGCTGATTTAAGTTTTTATTTATTTTCTTAAAATCTAATTGACATATCGTACTGACAATAGTAACATTGTAAAGCTCATAAAAAGACAGTTTAGGTGATGTGTAGCATGCAAAATGCTTGTGGGAAAATTTTTGAGCTACAAGGTCGTATTTTTTTCCCCCTTATTTTGTATTTATTTTTGAGGGAAAAACTGAGTGAAATTGTTTTTTTAGATCATTTTTCATGTGATCATAATAAAGATAATTTCCTTGTGAATCTAATGATATATGATGTGTGCCTTCTTATGAAATTCAAAGGAAAGGAAACTGCTCCTAAATCAAAGTTTTGCAAGGTGCATGGAGAGGACTCAAATGCCTACCAACAGAAAAGGTATTGAAAAAAAAACTTTTAAAACTTACTGGTGCAGGGTTAAAGAAATACAAAAAAATGAAAAAACATATTCCAAGGAAACAAAATTAATTCAGACCATGATTTCAGATAATTTTATGAATTTACAGCTTTCTGGGCATTTCATCACCCTAGATATGATCTAATCCAGGAAAATTTCTGATTTCTTATGCAGATATTTCTGATTTCTTGTGTGATATTTTGTTTTGTTTTTTCCCCAGGAATACTGATGCTATAGCAATGAGCAATTATGTTTTGAGGGCATAACTACTGCTATTTGAGTTCTGAAACATGAAGAGGACCAGGAAGATTCTCTCTCTCTCTCTCTCTCTCTCTCTCTCTC
The DNA here is from genome assembly GCF_035594125.1 of Scylla paramamosain. NCBI lineage: Eukaryota > Metazoa > Arthropoda > Malacostraca > Decapoda > Portunidae > Scylla > Scylla paramamosain. The sequence goes on along the minus strand of NC_087156.1, from coordinate 34,076,383 downwards.
TCTCTCTCTCTCTCTCTCTCTCTCTCTCTCTCTCTCTCTCTCTCTCTCTCTCTCTCTCTCTCTCTCAAATCTTGCATATTCACTAGTTTAGAAGTATAGACTAAAGAAATGGCATGAAATTGTTATATTCTTACATCTAAAAGACATTTATGTTTCCTCATACTTGAAGTATAGCTTCAAAAATTTTAAACTATTTATCTATTTACTATGTATTCATATTATGTGTACCAAACCAGAAAAAGGATAATAGATATAAAATATAATAGATTATAAAATATATTTGATTATTTATTCATAAATCTCATCAGGCTCTTAGGTAGTCAGCAACAAAAGGCAATAGAATCCAGAATACAAGCTCAGTTGACAGCCACGCAGCAGCTCTTCAGAACTCTTCGCCCAGTGACAGGGGATGTTGCCACCGCTGAGAGGAATATAAGTGTGTCCATCCAGAGTAAGTTTTAATGATATTCTTAGATTGAAGAACCTCTCACAATGATGCAAGTGCATATATATATATATATATATATATATATATATATATATATATATATATATATATATATATATATATATATATATATATATATATATATATATATATATATATATATATATATTTTTTTTTTTTTTTTTTTTTTTTTTTTTTTTTTTTTTTTTTTTTTCTCAGGAGGAGGAGGTGGAGGGACACTGACCAAGGGCAACAAAAATCCAATGAAAAAACCCACTGAGATGCCAGTCCCAGAAAAGGGTCCAAAATGGTAGTCAAAAATTGAAGGATAAATGTCTTGAAACCTCCCTCTTGAAGAAATTCAAATCATAGGAAGGTGGAAATATAGAAGCAGGCAGGGAGTTCGAGTTCCCCAGAGAAAGGGATGAATGATTGAGAATACTGGTTAACTTTTGCATTAGAGAGGTGGACAGAATAGGGGTGAGAGAAAGAAGAAAGTCTTGTGCAGCGAGGCCGTGGGAGGAGAGTAGGCATGCAGTTAGCAAGATCAGAAGAGAAGTTAGCATGAAAATAGTGGTAGAAGACAGCTAAAGATGCAACATTGCAGCGATGAGAGAGAGGCTGAAGACAGTCAGTTAAAGGAGAGGAGTTGATGAGACAAAAAGCTTTTGATTCCACCCTGTCTAGAAGAGCAGTATGAGTGGAACCCCCCAGACGTGTGAAGCTTACTCCATACATGGACAGATAAGGCCCCTTTACAGAGTTAGCAGCTTGGGGGGGGGTGAGAAAAACTGGCAGAGATGTCTCAGAATGCCTAACTTCATAGAAGCTGTTTTAGCTAGAGATGAGATGTGAAGTCTCCAGTAAAGATTATAAGTAAAAGACAGACCAAGGATATTCAATGTAGAAGAGGGGGACAGTTGAGCATCACTGAAGAAGAGGGGATAGTTGTCTGGAAGTTTGTGTCGAGTTGATAGATGCAGGAATTGAGTTTTTGATACATTGAACAATACTAAGTTTGCTCTGCCCCAATCAGAAATTTTAGAAAGATAAGAAATCAGGCATTCTGTAGTTTCTCTGCATGAAATGTTTACTTCCTGAAGCATTGGACGTCTATGAAAAGACATGTAAAAGTGCAGGGTGGTATCATCAGCGTATGAGTGGATAAGACAAGTTTGGTTTAGAAGGTCATTGATGAATGATAAGAAGAGAGTGGGTGACAGGACAGAACCCCAAGGAACACCACTGTTAATAGATTTAGGAGAAGAACAGTGACCATCTACCACAGCACCAATAGAACGGCCAGAAAGGAAACTTGAGATGAAGTTACAGAGAGAAGGATAGAAGCCATAGGAGGGTAGTTTGGAAATCAAAGTTTTGTGCCAGACTCTATCAAAAGCTTTTCATATATCCAAGGCAGCAGCAAAAGTTTTGCCAAAATCTCTAAAAGAGAATGACCAAGACTCAGTAAGGAAAACCAGAAGTTCACCAGTAGAGCGGCCTTGACGGAACCCATACTGGCGATCAGATAGGAGGTTGTGAAGTGATAGATGTTAAAGAATCTTCCTGTTGAGGATAGATTCAAAAACTTTAGATAGGCAGGAAATTAAAGCAATAGGATGGTAGTTTCAGGGATTAGAACAATCATCCTTTTTAGGGACAGGCTGAATTTAGGCAAACTTCCAGCAAGAAGGAAAAGTAGATGTTGACAGAGAGCTGAAAGAGTTTGACTAGGCAAGGTGCAAGCACGGAGGCACAATTTCGGAGAATAATAGGAGGGACCCCATCAGATCCATAAGCCTTCCAAGGGTTTAGGCCAGCAAGGGCATGGAAAATATCATTGCCAAGAATTTTAATAGTTAACATAAAGTAGTCAGAGGGTGGAGGAGAGGGAGGAATAAGCCCTGAATCGTCCAAGGTAGAGTTTTTACCAAAGGTTTGAGTGAAGAGTTCAGCTTTAGAGATGGATGTGATAGCAGTGGTGCCACCTGAAATAAAAGAGGGAAAGAAGAAGAATCAAAGTTATTGGAGATGTTTTTGACTAGATGCCAGAAGTCACGAGGGGAGTTAGATCTTGAAAGATTTTGACACTTTCTGTTAATGAAGGAGTTTTTGGCTAGTTGGAGAACAGACTTGGCATGGTTCTGGGCAGAAATATAAAGTGCATGAGATTCTGGTGATAGAAGGCTTAAGTGCCTTTTATGGGCCATCTCTCTATCATGTATAGCATAAGAACAAGCTGTATTAAACCAAGGTTTGGAAGGTTTAGGTCAAGAAAAAGAGTGACACTATCACCTCTGTTATGCATTTGGCACACAAAGACAAGTCTCTGACAGAAACAGTAGTCATTCCAAGGAAAATCAGCAAAATACCTCCTCAGGTCCCCCCAACTAGCAGAGGCAAAACACCAGAAGCACCTTTGCTTAGGGGAATCCTGAGGAGGGATTGGAGTGATAGGACAAGATATAGATATGAGATTATGATCAGAGGAGCCCTATGGAAAAAAGAGGGTGACAGCATAAGCAAAAGGATTAGAGGTTAGGAAAAGGTCAAGAATGTTGGAATATCTCCAAGATGGGTAAGGTGTTGCACCAATTGCACTAGATTGTGGAGGATAGCAAAGTTGAAGGCTAGTTCACCAGGATGGTCAGTGAAGGGAGAGGAAAACCAAAGCTGGTGGTGAACATTGAAGTCTCCAAGAATGGAGATCTCTGCAAAAGGGAAGAAAGTCAGAATTTGCTCCACGTTGGAAGTTAAGAAGTGAAAGAATTTCTTATAGTCAGAGGAGTTAGGTGAGAGGTATACAGCACAGATAGATTTATTTTGAGAGTGACTCTGTAGTCATAGCCAGACAGTGGAAAACTCAAAAGATTCAAGAGCGTGGGCACGAGAGCAGGTTAAGTCGTTGCGCACATAAACACAACATCCAGCTTTAGATTGAAAATGAGGATAGAGAAAGTAGGAGGAAACAAAAGGGGCTACTGTCAGTTGTCTCAGACACCTGAGTTTCAGTGAGGAAAAGAAGATGAGGTTTAGAATAGGAGAAGTGGTGTTCTACAGATTGAAAATTAGATCTTAGACTGCAAATGTTGCAGAAGTTAATGAAGAAGTTGAGGGGGGTGTCAAGACACTTAGGGTCATTGTCAGAAGGGCAGTCGGACCTGGGGACATTTGTGGTCCTCTCCCTAAATGGGGACTCCGAGGCTTTGCAACATGTATCAGTTCAATTTATTATTCATCAGCCTATTAAGAGTCCACTGCTGGAAAACGGCCTCTCCAATGGTTTAGGGGATTACTTAAGGAGAACATCCTGTTTTAGATTAATTTCATAGTTTTTGGTTATCACTGTGGGTTTAAGGACATCATGTATATCAATTCTAGCGTAAAAAATAATGACTCATTTTTTTATTTCTAAAATGAAAACAATAAGTAAACAAAAGCCATTTCCTTTTCTAATAATTCTACATGCATGAAATTAATATTGTACAATAACCATTCAAACCATCAAGGTAAGAAGAATCATAAATGGTCTGTAGAATTATTTTCTTTTCTTTTTTTTTTTTCAGTTTTTCTATCAGCTTTTTCCTAAAAAAAAACACTGACATAGTTCAGTTCTTTTGTACAAAAAAATAAACAAATAAAAATTCATTAGTCCCAGAGGTCTTGACATAATGTGTTTGATTTTTTAAAATTCTTTGTCAGAATATAATGGAAAGCTGTATAGAATTTATGATTTGAGATACAAGCTCTACAAGTCTCACTAACTTTGAATTTAATCAAAAGTTAGTGATATCATGGCATTTGCATTTTTTCCCAGATTGCATATACTAATTGGTTACTATTAATTTGTCATACTAATGCACAGGAATCAATATCTTCAGGCCTCTAGATGTTTAAAGCAGCAATACCTAGACAAATTACTATAAACTGCTGTCTACAATGGCACCTGGTTTCATACTGAACAAGCTGTATCTTCATGTCAAATCTGTTTGGATTGAACTCCACAGTGTTGTTTTCTCTGGTTCTCTCAACTGTCACTAGATGATAATTAATTGTCAACGTTGGAGCTCTCTTCTTCATTTATGATCTTTTTCTTAGTAAATCAGCTCACATATACCTAACTACAACTACATTATCTATAACTTATGGATCTGTCAAGACACTTGAGTGGAGGTAGTAGCTGTCATTGTTGGTGATGGAGTTAGTGGTAGTAAAATGCAGAGGTGTGGAGTGGAGTCAAGGTGTCAAGATACTTTTACCATGAATCTGTAAAAATATCTCAGACTCCAACTCTTCTACAGGATCAGTTTTTGTGTAAATTACTTAGGTGCACTAAGGATGGGGATAACAGATGGAAATAGGTAGGTGTGTTTCATACAGGGACTGCCACGTGTAAGCCTGGTCGCTTCTTGTAGCTTCCCTTATTTCTTATGTTCTTAAACCAGTTTTACTCTTTGCAAAATTTTAATTAATTTGTGGGAGAAATTAACTTCTTTGAATATTTATGGGAGTTCATTTCAAGGAAGTAGTTTGTGGAGTGTTTTTTGTGATTTTATGTGGGTAGACTGTTGGGATAAATTACTAGACTATGTCCTATAAGATATATGTAAAAGAGCCAAAGTCATAACCTTAAAATTTCCTGGAATTAAAGTCAGAGTCAGTCAGATTTTTTAAAATCCACCTCCGCCTCCCTTTTTAAATGTGGGAGATGGAGAGCATGAAAGGAGGCAAACCCAAAAGATAGCTGTTTGAAGAATAGGAATGAGAAATTTAGCCCTAACACAGAAATTAAGTGTAGTAATTAGTGAGATCAGCTGAGAGGCAGTTTAGGCATGTTTTCATGTTCTAGATCTATTCGCATATGATTAGGAGTGCAGCACAAGGAGCTGTGATCTCACTGCTTAGCAGGGGCCTAAAACTATATTCTGCCATCCTTCATATGTGTCCAGTCCTGCAGGAGCAAAGGACTACTAATTCTGCTTTCCTGCATGATTGGTCCTGCAAAAGTAGAAGCGCAACAATCCTGCCTCTTGTGGGTATATATGGAGTTTGTATATGTATAGACCCTTGCTGTAAGAGACAAGAGATGGTCTATCGTATACATTCAAAAATATTAAGTTGTTTATCTCAAGAATAGCCACAAACCAATATCTGTTTTACAAATATTTTTGTATCTTTCAGATTACTTGGAGAGCCGTGCATCGCTTGACATCCTTGACATAGAGAAGTCTCTTGACCAGCTGTGCAGTTCAATGAATGTCAAAGACTGCCAGGTGGACCCAGGACAGCTGCAGAACCTTCAGCCTCTCATTCAATTTGCAGCAGATCTTGCATTGTTTATTCTCTTCATGTTGGCACAGAATAGCAAGGTAGGCTAATGGATTGAAGAATCATGTGCTAACTTCTTGTGTGGATACCTGCTATACTCTGTTTGAGAACCTTAAGGTGGCATCACACAGGACAAATTTCTTCCAACATGCTGGCCATTTTTGTTGGCAGTTGGGCAAAATGAGCTGTAAGCAACATCTTGTTGCTCCTTTTCTGTTGTCGGGAAGAATGGAAAACAGTTGTGTTGCCAGACGTGTTGGGAGTATTTGGAGTCAAATGACTGCCATTTTACAAGCTATAAATGTAAGCTGAATATAGACTATTGTACTTATGAGAGAAATTGTCAACTACAAGATAAAAAAAAAATTCGAAGGACATGTGCGATTATGTTATAGTGATTTGATTACCTGGTGTGTGAAATCATTTGTAGCACTTATTTTGACAACTGCAGTGTCGTGATGAAGTCCCACGCTAAGTTTTACTGGAGTGTGAAAGCTTGGCACAGATTAAATGAGCTATAGTGGATCCAGACTATTAATTGGTACTTGGGGTGTTGGCTGTAGTATTTGCTCATGCTGTTGCCACCTCAACCTTGGAGTGACCTGACCATACCTGACCATGGCCAACAGGGCATGGCCTGTGGAGACAGTGCCACATGGCCTATATGTGTTGCCAAGTGAAGCAAAAGACTGTGTTGTTGTTCCATCATCAAATCAAAAGTCATTCAAAAAAGCCATGCAGTCATATAACATATAATTTTGGAATAATTAAGGCAAAATAAAGTGACTGAAGAGATGCTGGTTAGGGGTTTGTTGTAATTGAAATGAGGAGGCATCAACACAGTGATCCAGCCCCTGTGTGATGCCAGATTTTTGGGGTTCATGGTATCACAAATAAAAATCTCCAATATGTTGGGAGAAATTTACCCTGTGTGATGCTGCTTTTAGAAGAGTATGCTCTTTCTACAAGGTAGAGATACATCAAGGCCTAGGTTCATCTCTCTTAGGTAATGGCTTCCCAGGCCATGGTTTAAGATTTTGCCTGAATGTGGTGACTCCTGGATGCTGTCTTCCACATGCAAATGATAATCCCCACCTATGGGAAATTTTCTCTCTCTCTCTCTCTCTCTCTCTCTCTCTCTCTCTCTCTCTCTCTCTCTCTCTCTCTCTCTCTCTCTCTCTCTCTCTCTCTCTCTCTCTCTCTCTCTCTCTCTCTCTCTCTCTCTCTCTCTCTCTCATTCTTCACATTCAGTCTCCCTCATTTGTTCTTACACACAAGAAATGAATATGTGAAAATAAGGAGAGAGGGAGAGAAAGGATATGAAAAGGATATAGTGGAAAAGTGTAAAGATGAACCAAAACCACAGATTCATAAATGGAAAAATTAAACTAAAGGAAAAACTAGTAAGATTGAAGGATGGAAATGAAACGTATGAAGACCCAGAGACATGAGTGAATTGCTAAACAAAAGTTTCAACAAGTTTTGACAGAAGAATAATAATTTAAAGAACCACAAGACCAGAAGACAAAAAAGCAAGTGTAGGAAATTATAGTAATTAAAGAAGTTTATAAAATGATGGAGGAACTGGAAGAGTGAAAAGCAACAGGACCAGATGGAGTATCAGATTTCATTTTAAAAGTACAGGAAACAATTAATTGAATCAGTATATGACATAATAAAGTGCTCAATATCAACTGAAGAATGCCTAAGGAATGAAAGAGAGCAGACATAGTGCCAGTTTATAAAAGTGGAAAGAAAAAAAGAACCACTAAACTATATACCACTATCAATAATCAACATATTATGGAAGATCTTTGAAAAAGTGATAAAGAAGCAATGGACAGAATTTCAAGAAAAAATGATATTAATAACAGAAAAATAGTTTGGCTTAGACAAAACCAATCATGTGTAAACAATTTGATGAGCTTTTATTCAAGAGTGACATATAACAAAGGAGACAGATGAATGGGTAGACTGTGTATTTAGATCTTAAAAAAAAAGTTTTTGACAAAGTTCCCCACAGGTTATAATGGAAGCTAGAAAATATAGGAGAATTAAATGGAAAAATAAAAAAAAGGGATGGAAAGTTACTTAAAGGGGAGAGAAATGAGAACAGCAGTAGAAGATGTAAAATTGAAATGGAGAAAAGTAGATAGTGGAGTACCACAAGGATCAGTGCTGCCACCAATACTTTTCCTGATCAACATAAATGATATGCCTGAAGGAGTAAAGAGTTAAATGAGCTTGTTTGCAGACACTGAAATGTTACAAAGACATATAAGAAACAACAAAGATTAAAATTCTACAAGAGTACCTGAATAAAATCTGGAACTGGAGTAAGAAATGGGAGAGGGAATCTAATGTGAAAAAATGTTATGTTATGGAAATGGGAAAAAAATGAAGAGACCAAAATGGATATGTAAAATGGGAAATGAAGAAATAATAAAAGTACAAAAAGAGAAAGATCTAAGAGTGACAATACAGGATTGTCAACAGTCGGAGAAGCATGTACAAAAGATTCAGAGATACATATAAAATATTGGAACACCATTCCACTACATGGATAAAGATATGATGAGAAAGATAATTACCATTATGATTCGACCAAAGCTGGAATATGCTGAATCAGTGTGGTCTCCCCATAAAAAGAAACATAGAAAAAAACTAGAAAGAATACAAAGGATGGTAACGAAGATGGTTCCAGAACTGGAAAAATTAACATGAAGACAGGTTAAAGGAAATTAATCTGCCAACATTGGAACAAAGATGAGAAAGGAGAGACTTAATACTAATTTATAAATTGTGGAATAGAGTGGAAGAAATAGATATAGAGAAACTGATGCTAAGAGAAGTAGGAAATACTAGATACACACAAGGACAACAAAAAGTAAGAAAAGAAAAATGCTTGAGTAACATAAAGAAATGTAGTTTCCCACAGAGATATATAGGAATTTGGAACAAGCTAAGTGAGGATGTAGTATCGGCAGTGAGAGTGCACAACTTAAAGGAAAAACTAGACGTGTAGATATGGAGACAGAACCACACAAGCATAGTTCAAACACTGTAAATTACAACTAGGTAAACACACAGATCCACAACTTCTGCATATCTTTTACACATAGGTGGAGCTTTTGTTATCTAAATACATGGTTGCAGATGTTGATGCAGATCTCTTGTTATTTTAAAATGTAGATGCAGTTAGTATTTTCACAGCAGACGTGGAGGCAAATATTCGATACATCACTAATTCTCTTCTGAGCTTGTTAATGTCATGCTTCCCTTCCTCCCACAACTTCCCTGCACAAGACTTACCACTTACTCTCAGAATTTCAATAATCAATTAGCTATAAATTGACAGACTCATTCTACCACATGCAGCTCAATAACTCTTTCTTGGCTTTATCTAGGTAGTGATAGATTATAGCTTAAGGTACATACCGCCATTGTGAGCAGGCTGTACTACTAAATATTTTTAATGAGCTGAGTAAAAGTACATCTTTTTTGACACACCTGATTTTACCTTCTTTTGGAAGAAGCTATGTAGTAGAGCAGTATTGTGAAGTGCATGTGTGCTTGAGAATTCAAAAGTTTGATTATTGTGAAGAAATTATATGCTGCATTACAGTGAGGTGTTTTCACTCATATTGTGAAAGAAGTTTTTTGTCTTTGTTACATAAAAAAAGAGGTGTATGTAAACTACATAGTTAAGTTGCATATTCATTGACACTTAAATTTTGCAGTTTGAGTTGGCTCGTGATCCAAAAATAGTCCAGAGCTTACGAGAACTCCTATTTGTTGCAAGACTGTGGTACCGGCAAAACAAGTTAGTCCTCCCTCAAATGTTTCGCAAGACACAGTCAGTAGATGTCTGGGCTCAAATTTATAAGCTACTGACAAGAGTGGCTCAGATTTTACCAGGAGAACCAGACTCTACCTTGATAGGTAAGATCAATAATTTGTGTTGTATCTTTGTTGTTGAAGTATCTTTGTAGGCTCATTTTTCCTGATCTCCATATCTTTCTTTACCTTCTTCATATTTTAATTAAAGGATGCTTTATGCTTGCTACCTTTCTCATTTCGAATACTACTAGCATTGCTAAAAATTAGATTTCTGCACATATTCTACTCATACAGTCAGTGTTCTTTAGTTTGTGCTAAATATCTAGTTGTTTTCCATCATTGCACATACAATCAGTGGATACCAATCTTAGATTGTGGCAACATACACTGCTTGAAGAATGCATTTTACTTAAGACCTCCCAGCAAGCTTAAAAATTGGGTTGGGACAAATTGACCTATTGGCATCTCGAATGTATTTTTCCTCCTCGTTCACACACAGCAATAATGACCAATATTAAGCAGGTTACCATTGTCAAACACCACAGCATGAACAGAACAAAACGTGTTTCATTTGGAGGACAGAACTAATCACATGTCATCAAAGACACAATGAATACCGACTCTGATAATTAATAGTAGTCATTGTTGCTATGGCCATGAGTGAGGAGGAAAGATGCACTTGAAATAACAATAAGTCAATTTATCTCAGCCCATTTTTCATACTTGCCAAGAGGCCTTAAGTAAAACGCTGTCCCTGAGCAGCATGTGCCGTCACAACACAAGATTAGAGTTCGCTGACTGTATGTTGTTTCCATCAGTACTTTCTAATACCTTTAGCTTTCATATATCTAAAACATAAAACACTTCTCCTTTTATTGATTTATTAATTTTTCATAATGAGGGGTTGTTTTACCTTTTCTCATGTCTTTTTATTCATTTGTTTATTTATTTATTTATTTATTTATTTATTTATTTATTTATTTATCTATCTATTTGTTTATTTATTTTATTTTATTTTATTTTATTTTATTTTATTTTATTTTATTTTATTTTTTATTTTTTTTTTTATTTTCTCTCTCTCTCTCTCTCTCTCTCTCTCTCTCTCTCTCTCTCTCTCTCTCTCTCTCTCTCTCTCTCTCTCTCTCTCTCTCTCTCTCTCTCTCTCTCACCTCATTGAACTTAATATGTATGTCCTTTTCAAGTAAACTAATTATATCACAGTTGCATACTCTATCCATGATAGTATCTTATATTCTATTGACATTTTTCATTCAGGTCACTAGAAAACCATGCTGTGAGTGATGTGTTTATGTAGAAAACCTGTTTTTGTTTCTGGTTTTACTAGGACAGTATTCCAATGTATTTATAACTTTTGTGAGAACTTCAGATCATGAGGAGCTTCACAACTCATTATAAGGGAGAAAATCACACAATTGCAGTGCAGGAATAGGAGAAAGTTAGGACTCTAAATTTAGCTTTCTTTTCTTTTTACAAGAGCATGATCAGATGAAAGTTGAACAATTATCAGAAACACACTTTGAAATTCAATTCTCCCAGCATTTGTCTTTCAGTCTGGATTTAACTATTTTTCTCCACCTCCTAGACTTTGTTAAGAGATAATAAAAATTATAGTAAGAATCCATGCTAGAATAATTTACACAGTGTTCTGTTGTTTGTATTATACTGTGATGATGGTTGCTCTAATTTTAACTTCTAGTTATGAATGTTTTTATTAAATTTAATGTTTTTGTAAGTTTTTGGTAGATCTCCAAAAGTTTTCAAAGTTGCTTTCATCACAAATAGAGAGAGAGCACAGGATGTGGGGATTCCTCAACTTGTTTATCAGAGTTTATCATTATCATATCCTCAAGTAAGTTACCACATGTTATTTGTTAAGAGTATCAAGTGAAAATGACAACTTATATACATTGTTAACAAAGGTATAGTATATTTGTTAAATTCAGCTTTCATATATTCATTCTGTTTTGTATCCAGAGTAATTTTCATATAACTTCAGAATGTAGTAATTACTTCTGGTGTTCAGTCACAACCTTCCCTTGCTGGTGTAGTGTTTTATGTCTCCAGCAACATTAGTGTTTCATCAACCAAATGTGAATTAGATCAGGGAACATGGGGCAGAGACAATTTAGTGCTGCTTTGTTACTCTCTTTCATTGTACCATTGTTGGTGTCAACAATTATTCTCATTATTTTAGTTATGGTGTTGCCTAATTCAGAATTACAAACAGAGAGTGCAAGTCAAAATACTCAGTCTACAGGAAACAAGACTAAGCAACAGCTGTCTCCTCTCTCACATGAGGCTAAGAGTCGTGTGCTCTTTGCCTTGGGTATTGCCTTCGCCTTCAGTCTTTTTGTGTTTTTGATAGTGATTATTGCTTTGGTGTGCACTTGGACCAGGCAGGCAAAGGGATACACTGTTGGTGGCCAAGACTGTGAAGTGACCAACCATGTGTTTAGTGATACAGATTGTCAGTTAACAAAACACACTGAAGGATTTTGTGAAAGTAACCAAACAAAAAATTCCATTAATGTAAAGAAAGATCAAGGCAAATCCATCACTTTGGCTGCTCTTCCTAGTCCACCTGTGAAGACAGTTGCTGTAACAACACAAGTTGCTCCAAAAAATTCAAAGGAAGGAAGTGTAGATGATGATGATCCAAATTTTTATATCCATGGACCTAAAAATTATCCAGTAATACAACCCAAATGTTATGGCACTCTCGGCCGCACCCATCTTTTGAGTACTGTTGATGAAGATGGATATCATGTTGATAATCTTGGGTTTGATTCTGAAGAAGTAACTGCAGAAGAATTTTTGCCATCATTAGACAAAAGACAGTCTTCAGCTACTGTGTATCAGCATAGTTTTCCTGATGTTATGAATGAATCATACTCCACTATTCAACCCTCAGTTGGAGAAGGACAAGGTGCCAAAGGTAATTTTGTTGCAGAAATAGACTCTAGTGACCAAGAAAATCAGTTGCAGAAGCAGTTATCCAAGCAAGATTCATTTCAAGGTCTTCCTCCACTCAGATCCTTTGACAGATATCTCACTTTGGTGAGATTGGATTCAGATACAAGTCTTGAGGCATATTCTTTGGAAGAAACAAGGAGAATCTGGAAAAGCATTGATGAAGAGGATGAAAAAGAGGAACTGAAAGATAACACTAAGAAAGAAAAACCATAATAAATAAGCTTTCGTGCATTTACTTTTTATTACTGTCATATTTTTGTTCACAAAAGAACACATGATGTCTGAATCCTCAGCTCCTGCCAGTGACTCATCAAAGACTCATGAAACAGAAAATCTGGAAAAAATCAACCTAGAGAACATTGAGGAAAAAAGTAATTCAGGCGTGGAAACTATCAATCAAGATACTGGGAAATCTTCGGAATCCCTCGTTAAGGGTGTCTTAAACCGCCAAGGTTCAGTTAATTATCGTAATATCGGGTGGAAACCAACCCCACCTCTAAGACAGAGTTCAGTATCATCCATAAAAAGTAACTCATCAAGCTTATCATCTGTCCATGTCTCCTCTTCTCCTGGATCACCTCTTATTAAGTCACCTAAAGATCAGCAAGCTTATTTAGAGTCACAGTTTGTAGAAATTTATAACATACTGAAAGACTGTCATGTTGATGAATCCATGTTACTGAAAATTAAACATTAGATGTAAGGTAATTTTTTCATCATTGTGTAAAATTTCCTTAACAAATCTTGCTGTATTCAGAAGTTGCCTTGATATTTTTTTCTGCTTGTGAAACTGAGAATGAGTAATTATTTTGGGCTTCTTTTTAACCCATACTAATTTGTGTAAGGTACTCTTGTGAGAGAGCAGGGGGAGCCTTATCAGCAACATCCTGTGATAGTGCTGTTTTACCCTTCAGCAGGACAGGATGTTACACTTGTAACAGTTGCTTCATACTCTCGACACTGTGTTGATGAAGAGTGCTTTCAGTAGTGGATCAAAGATTTTGAATCCAAACTGCTTCTTGGACAACTCATAATTAGTGCAGATTATCTACAAGTGGAACAGTTATACTCACCAATTTCATCATGACCAAGTCAGTTTTCCTGAACTTCAAGAGATGGACCACTGATGAAAAGCGTCTGTTGGTGGTCTTTCTTCTGACATTGATCTACCCTGTGTTTGTCACATCTTTCTATGCATTGTACCTATTTGTACTTATGCCTGTCATGGTACCTCTACAACTTAGTTTTAAAGAAGCACATCATGCACTATGGTACCACTTTTATTGGCTGTTTGTTTCTTTATTGTGGTTATTCCTCTGTATTCTGATCCTTCCATTCTTCAAGAAAAAGAGTGTTCAGCATGCAGTAACCATGAGTAATATTGAAAGCTCCCCACTCTTGCAGCCAGCTGTCAGAGTAGAAATTAAGAAAGAAGACAGCCAGAGTAATTTATCACAAAAATCTGAAAATTCCTCTGACAACATAAAGAAGGCAATTTCTGATTCACTCTCAGAAAAAGAAAGCTTGGGAAAATCTAAGGAAAGCATCTCTAAGTCCATTACATCCATGGAAAGAAAGAAATTAACTCAGTCTGGTGAGTTTTTGAATGACTTTATGAGCACAATTGACTCAGAAGATGTTAAGAAGAATGAAACTGTGTGTGAGATTCATGCTGAAAAAAGTAAAGATGAAGATAATGGCAATATTGAAAAAGAAGAAGTAAAATTGATGGATGAGCAAGATCATCAGTCAGAAAAAGACATCAAAAATGGAGAAACTCATGAGAGGAAAAGTAAGACTTCAGAGAGTTCATGCAGTGATAAAGAGGAGCCATTTATTTCAACACAAAAAACAAAACCCCTCCAAACATTATCTCCTCTGAAGGTAAATGAACCAGTATATGAACAGCATAATGAGACAGAAGAATCAGAAATGATAATAGACAAGATTGAGAGTGATCTTCCAAATAAGAAACGTGTAAAAGCCATCCCAAAAATTGACACCTCCAGAGCCAGTGGATATTATGAATGCAGCATGCCAACACCAATGTCTGTGGAAAGTCATGGTTCGCAAAACAACACTGTGTTCTTGTTTATCAATCCTGAGACTGAAACTACAGAAGATGACATCCTTGTGGTTCATGGAGGGAAGAAGGAAGACTCTGCAGATGAGAAAATTGACCCATAGAAAATTACTAGTATCAGTGTAGTTTTAGTATACATATAGTTATTTAGGTGAAGTATTTTATAAACTTTGTAGCATAACCACTCTAAGTTGAACTGTTGACCTTGGTGGTAATCAGCCCACCAAATTGTGTGTCATCTCTTCCTTTCTTGCTGTTATCAGATTAATGTAACTGTACAGGTTAGTAGCCTCTCTGTTTGTAAACCTGAATGTTCATCAGGCATGACGTGCCTGAAATTTCTGTTTCATTATTTTTAAAAAATGGGCTTTGAAATTTTTGAGCAAGCACAGTAAGAGAAGATATTCAAGTCAGTGAATTTTTCTTTGAAGTGCCTTTCACCAGTCATCACTTCACTTGATCTTGCTCTCTGATAGTCTCAAAGAAGTTATAAGGCATGGGAGTTTCATAAAAAAATACCATAAATAGACTATTTTTCGATAGAAAGAAACACATGAAATATGTCAGATTGTCATTGTTGTATTTTTTCCATTGCAAAACGATCTTTAATAATGTAAGAGTAGAAAACAGCAAGATTAGGAAGCTAGTGAAATTAATCAATATCCAAATCTGCAAGTAGCAGATCATCATAAAAGAGGCAATGCTTTAATTTAAAAATCAGCAACAGGATCTCTAAATACTTGTAAACCCAACTCACAAAGCAACAGTTCAAAACTTTGAAGGGTATTATTTTGTACAATGCTACTAGTACATCCCAAGCTACTGTGGCATTATGTATGCCTCAGCAGTAATTCCACGCCAGCATTCAAGGAGGCATTTGCCCTGTTGTGGAATTGTGTAGGTTTTTGATGATGACATTGTTACATACAAAGTCATCATCAAAAACCTAATAATGAACCTAATAATAATAATGTTTACTTTGAGTGGATTGTTTAGAATAATGCACTATATAATTATTTCAAGTTACCAGATATTACACATGTCTTAAAAAAAGCTTTTTAAGACTAATTATATAATTAATGATATAAGTTTTGTCATTGAAGAATGTTTAAGAATTTATTGTTGTTTTGAATCAGCTTATATATGGTTATCATAGATAAGTTTTGTCATTACTGAGAAATAGAGTAAGGATATGTGTGTTTGTATGCATATAAATAGAACTGTAAATGTACACCCATAAGAAGTTTCACAAGAAATGACCAGCAAGGTGTATAGAGTAAGTATATCTGTCATTAACATCACCACTATTCCATTTTCCACACATGAAAGATCCATACAGCAATGAAAACACTGATCAGGATTAATATTAAAGTGCTAACTAGTGCAATAACTTCATCTTTGATGGTAATTTTCTATCAGTTTACCCTTCCTACCCTGACAGTACATATGTGGAACATGGGGACTAGGTAATGGTGATAAACATACACTATATTAGTTGTAACTGATGCTTGTGCCATATTGCTCCTAACTTGAATTACATATTTTGCTTATCTTTTATTAAATTCAGTATACACATATAAATATTTTCTATAAGTTTTCTGCATCTCCATATATTTTCCATTTTGAAAAATGCTTTACTGAATTTATCATCAGATCTTGATTAATTTACACTATTATTCAGTACATTCTCTCCAAGTTCATTTCTTCATAATAATTAGTATGGATACTAGTCATAATATGTATATGTGTTTACTTGGTTTCATTGTCATTACTAAAATATTTAATGATATTATGATGCTTAAAAACTTACAAAACAACTGAAAGAGGAAATATTCTAACTTATACAATCAGCATATTTCTTTTGTATTTATTCCAACACTGGCCCGAATGTTTTCCAGTGTGCAGTACATGCTGGTTTATTTAGTGTTAGATAGTCAACAATATCCCATTGAATGAACTCACAGAGGTACCTTTTATACAACTAACTTTAAATTTCTAACCCCTTCATTGTATATTTTAAAGCAAGTTATCACTTCACAGATGAGTGTGTGTTGCTAGAGACCCAAGTTATGTGTCAGGAACTGCCTCTGCATGTTCCCCCAAGAGGTGTTCTGGCTGATATGGCATCTTCAGCCTCAACACCATTACAAGTAAGTCAGCAAAACAAAAACAATATATATATATATATATATATATATATATATATATATATATATATATATATATATATATATATATATATATACGAGAGAGTCATATGCCAGCTACACGACGCTACCGGCAGGGACGAGAACCTGGTGGCGCGGCCTCGTATATATATATATATATATATCAAAATAGATTAAATTTAGATTTATTTATTTTATTTATTTTTTTTTATTTACTTATTTTATTATTATTATTTTTTTTTTTTTTTTTTTTTTAGGCATGTGAGATTTTTGGGTGTTTAGAATCCAGTTAAATGGGAGTCTATTGCAATCATTGATTGCAAATATTTTTCTTCCTTTCATGGATGTGTAAAAAACATGTATAAATTACCTCTAACTTAGTAATACCATCCCAATTCAGAATTATGAGACTCAGTTTTACAACTAAATACCATATTATTTCATCAGTATGAATTTGTTAATGGAGAGTCAAACAATGTGAACACCTCTGGAGCTCAGCCTCGCATCTTGGAGGGAGCCCTGCCCCCCCTGCCATTGCTGGATCCTCTTCATTACCGCTACATTGCTCCCCAGGAGCCAAAATTCAACTGCACACGGTAAGATACTATAAAGACACTGCACCATGTTGAGTGTCACTCAGGAATGCAGGATGTAAAATCCCAAAGTATTTAGCAGATCACATGGCTTGGACATGATAAAGCTTCATCTAAGTTATCTTCAAATATAGCACATCTTTCCTTCATATATCCTCCATTTATAGTATAATATGTGCTCTTTGCTTGCATTTCTCATTCACTTTTTTTTTTATGCAGTTTTCATTTTCCTTTCTTACTTGCATAACCATCTCTCTAACATGCATCTTCTTTCCTTCCCAAAATTCATTACTGTCATTCCACCCACACTCTTCTTATTACATTCATAAAGATATCAAAAACCTTCTCTGTGTTTTTCTTTACATCACTTACATTCTCCATAATGCATTCTATCAGTTATTTTAACTTGTATCCCTCTCATTTACTCCCAAGTCCTTAGATTCTAGGCATCTTTTCCCTTCATTAATTTTCTTTATTGATTACCACCTGTCGCTCATATTTACTCTTTCCATCTCTCTCTCTCTCTCTCTCTCTCTCTCTCTCTCTCTCTCTCTCTCTCTCTCTCTCTCTCTCTCTCTCTCTCTCTCTCTCTCTCTCTCTCTCTCTCTCTCTCTCTCTGCCCATTCCTCCCGTTGTTCCTTTTTCCTCCCTTCTTTCATCTGGTTTCAAACCTCACTCCGTGTCACCTTCCCTCCTTATTTATCAGAAATAAGGGACAAGGGAGTGATACCTGACTCTATCCCTCTCTCCCCATTATTCATTCTGTGTAATTTTCACTTCATCCTTTCTCACTCTTTCTCACTCATATAATTCCATTTTCATTCTCTGTCACTCTCATTCTATTTAGCAATTCTCAGGATCGTTCTTACACACACACACACACACACACACACACACACACACACACACAGAGAGAGAGAGAGAGAGAGAGGGAGTTTTAGTGTAAAATAAAAATTATGTACATTACAACAACTGTTTTCAAGACTGAAGATGGCAGGAATTTTCAATGACTCATCATTTTGAGGTTAGTGTTTATTTATGATGGTATTTTGCGTAAAATTTTAAGGTCATTGTTTTTGTATGAAGCATAGGACAACTTACTTTTTTATGTCTTTTTAGGATGATTTAAGTGATGTCTTTTACCATTTTTTAAGTGGGATTTTGGGACCTGAAATGGATTAATATTTTTTACATGAATTTGAATGGGATAAATTGCTTCCCTATTCAAACAGTCCAAAAGAACCAATTAAGTTCAAATCACAAGGTACCATCGCAGGGCGGGGCAGGCTTGGACTTGCCCACAAGTGAGACCTCATAGTCCAAAAACTAATTAGCAAAGATCAGGAGCAATGGCAACAAGTGAATTGTCAAAAAATTTTTGTATTACAACAGCTTGTAGTTACCCATCAGTAGTCTTTGGGTGTTTGCTGCTATTGTATATTTCTCACACACCATTATAGATTAATATTTCATGTTCTTATTTACCTACTTTACAGGAAAAGGAAATTAAGGAAAGAAAGAGCTTTCTTTCAAACAGAGAGCATTCAGAGCATTTGCACACATTTCATAGACAGGCTATAAACTATCAACTTTTCCTCCATCCGGAACAGTCAGACCTATCAGCTCCCATTCTTAACACTAACATCTCATTACATTTGTGGACACTTAACTATTCTTTAAACAAAATATATCCAATCATCAGCTCTCAATTAATCTAGAAGTATGTATCTATTTAATTTCTTCCAGGGACACCAACTACCCTAACTATTCAGATCTACAAGCATTACTACATTTACACCCACTAGAAAATTTTGCAGACATACATTGGTATGATTCCAAAAAGCTTCTCTCTTCTTTTCATCCCCATCACTACTAGATCCATAGGCACTCACAAATACCCACAGTTCTTATTCAAACTTCAGTTTCATCAATGACAATGAAACCATCTTCATTTGTTGCACTTCTGGCCTGATTAGTAAAGGTACCCTTTTCATCACTCTGTATGTGACCTATTCATTCATCTCTCTCCTTTTTATTTCACACTGGATTAGTACATCCATCTTTGACTCCAAACATACTCCCAGTCTTATTGATGAAATTCCTGTAGAATTCCTGATGCTTCGTTCCATTTATGCATTAACAACTGTGCTACACTCAACACTAATTATGTGCAGTTGCTCTTTATTTGTTCCACAGATATACCATTTTATGTAACACTTGTCCCCTTTTTCATCATCCCCTTAGCCAAATACCTTTCACATACAATCCTGCTATTATCTTCAATTGCTCTTGTATATTCTCTACATGCCCAAAACATTACTACATTTGCCTACTATGCTCTACAAGCCAATTAAATTAAAACACTAATTTTTTGTCAAACATTCCCTCATTTCTCTCTATATTCATTTATGTTACTCCACACAAATCCATTACATTGAATCTTCCCTCTCCTACTCCCATATTCCAAGTTTCAGTTCCTTACCAATACATCTTCATACAATTCTATCTTAGTTTTCATTCTTACATTAATAATTTTGAATACTAATTAATATTATCATGTATTTTAGGTGCTGTAGTGTGAGAGCCAGCTGGTGGGGAGATTCTGAAAGTGTGTGGGATCATCACTGGGCTTCAAATTGCATCTGCTCAGGACACTGGGCTCAGCCACCAACCTCCCCTCCTAAAGCTGCTTGAACACACTCAGTCCTACATTATTTTAAGTCTAAATGTAACACAAAAGCCTGCTTTTTTTTTTTTTTTTTTTTTTTTTTTTTTTTTTTTTTTTTTTTTTTTATAGCCTTTATTATATTACAGTTGATTTTTCAAAGTACTTCTCTCTCTCTCTCTCTCTCTCTCTCTCTCTCTCTCTCTCTCTCTCTCTCTCTCTCTCTCTCTCTCTCTCTCTCTCTCTCTCTCTCTCTCTCTCTCTCTCTCTCTCTCTCTCTCTCTCTCTCAAAATAGTTGCTCAGCATAAACAAAAAGCCAAAGTACAGTTATGCAAACCTAATAAAATATCAAGCTTCTGTAAAGCAGTTTAGACTTGTTTTGTATAATATATGTGTAGCTTCAGATATGAATCATTTGTGGTAATATTTCAGGTAATTTGCTAAAAAGAATCAAGATATTGAGTGAAACCAGAACTTTTTGAGGGAAAGCAATTAAAATGTTTTTGTTTCTGTGTATACGATTTTGAAATTCTTTACTCATTTCATTGTAGTAACCATCTTCATTTTATACAGGATGTAATGAGTTGCTGCAAATACTGAAAGAGGTGAAAGAACCTATAATTCTAAGTAGAAAATGTTCTATACACATGTGCATTTTAAGGCTTTGTTTATCCGTTAGAGGAGTTGAAAATGTATGGGTGTACTATACGTGTAGCTGAGGTGACGGACAGACGGTTGCATTGTCATATCCTCAGAGGTGCCACTTGCCCAAATTATGAATGGTTTTATCTTATTTTTTGCATGCTGTGGAGTATTACAGTATCTTATAACAAGACAAATGGCGTTAAAAAGCATGTAATTTACTGATAAGCATTATACGACAACATTATTGCGATGATTAAAAGTACTCCTGTAAAGTGCTACGTGGCATCATCACTCAGCTGTTTTCAAGGTCGCTCAGATCGCTCCACCCTCCTCCCTCACTTTGATGATGCCATGTAGCATTTTACAGAAGTACTTTTAATCACCACAATAATGTTGTCATGTAATGCTTATCAGTAAATTACATGCTTTTTAATACCGTTTGTCTTGCTACAAGATACTGTAATATTCCACAGCCTGCAAAAAATAAGATAAAACCATTCGTAATTTGAGCAAATGGCACCTCCAAGGCTGCGACAATGCAACCGTCTGTCCATCACCTCAGCTACACGCATAGTACACCCGTACATTTTCAACTCCTCTGACAAGTAAACAAAGCCTTAAAATGCATATGTGTATAGAACATTTTCTACTCAGAATCACACGTTCTTTCACCTCTTTCAGTATCTGCAGAAACTTGTGTTATACCCTGTATTATAATATCACCAATTCCTTGGAGAACCAAAGCAAAGCATAGTTTATCATTAAATCAACAGTCCCTGTTCTATGGATTTCATGTAAGGAATGCAAAGGTACTGAATTTCATACCTTTACAAAGGACCAAGTTATAACAAGAAAGTGCAATGCTTGATTCCAAGATCTGACTCATAAGTCACATGGACTGTACTTTTGTACACTTATGAATGTAACTCATAAGCCAGCACCATTATAACCTTTTACATTTTTCTTAGTTTTACAATATTTTAAAGTAAATATTCACTGAAGCTATGTCTGCAACAGCTGATGACAGTCATGGCAAGAAAATAAAGTGAACATCTTAAAAGAGGATGGATTCAGGTATGTTTGTGCTGTAGGTTCATGTTCATTATTGTTGAGTAAGGTATGAAAAAAAAAAATGGAAGTTATGAGTGGCATGTTTAGCAGCAACATTGTGGTGCTGACCTGAAACTCAAATTTTTTATTATTTTTTGTCATTATTGACCTACTGGCATTCTTAGACAATCAACAATACCTGACCATGAATTGGCACTTTAAAGAGTCACTTGTATTCCTATAATAAAATTCTACTATTAGTTTTTTAAATCTTAAAACACTTCATGTGATAAAAATTAATAGTACCACCACTTTAGTTCATCACAATCCTAGTAACCAAGACAGAAGGTACTCTGACATTACCAAACCCACCTTTTACTACAATTGTATCATGAAAAATTTTTTGTAAGCTTGTTAATAATGTGTGTATTTCTAAATAAATTATCCAGTAAAAGTACAACTCTGCATTCCTGCAAAGTGGATTATGCACATTCATTGATACCATACAACTGTTACAAGAGATACCTGCCTCTAAGGTTGGTTTAGTGTACATTTACTTCAGGATTTAGGTGCTTTCTTTTGAAAGACTCAAAGTAAGAACAAAGAGCCTATGCAATAAATTGAGCATCCTATGCAGCAACATGCTGCTTAAGTACTTTGGAAGAATATATCAGAATGCTGCTCAGCCCAAAAAAACATTGGCACACTAGACATGTACCAGCTTCTTGAAATATGGTTGCTTGGGTGGTGTTTTAATTACTGAAATACAGATGGTAATTATTCAGTACACTTGTGACCAAAAAGATGATGTGCATTTTATTGTTGCATCAAAGCAAACAAGAGTAATAGATCTGGAGATAAAGGAAGTGAAGCATGGCATTCATACATACCTGCTTCTAATTCTGGATAAAATTTTAACTTCCTGGACCAATATTTGCAAGATAAGTCGTATGGCAAAATTATTCAAAGAATACTTATCATCATATGCTTCAGGCACAACACTATCTCTCTCCAAACTATGTAGATATGCATCTATATCTTCTGAACACTGGGACAAAAGTCCTTTCAAATTCTCTATATTCATGTCTGTCTTGTTCCGACAGCTTGTAGCCGTTAAATTTACAAAGAGAGGGAGATGTGTTTTCAGGTGGCTTGCAAGATCATGGATCTCAGCTCACTGGAAGGAAGCCACAGGTGGCATGTATCCAGTAACAGGTCACATTTCTCAATGTTACTTTGGTGTCAGGCAACGAAGCTTCCTAACCTGCAAGGTGCATAGGAAGAACTAAAGCACTTTGTTTTGTGTATGATTATCTGATTTTACAGTGTAATACAGCAATAATGGCTGACACTGACAGTACTTCATCACCTAGTGTCAGTGTGCAGCAATACCACGATACAGGAGACACTTCTCTTTCTAGAAAGTGAGAGAAAAGTTATCAAGTGGAAGTCCGTGAAGGTAAACAACACATGATCGTAAAGTTAAAATTGGGAAAGAAATTTCTGATATATATATATATATATATATATATATATATATATATATATATATATATATATATATATATATATATATATATATATATATATATATAAGATAACCTTGCAGTGATGGATGTTTCACCAGACCTAGTAATGCAGTGGCTAAAGAACTATTCAGAAATTACTGGGTACTGGCATCTCACTATAAGCAAACTGCATTCCTGCAGTGTCTTGTGCATAGCGTGCTCCAATTAAACCATTAGATGATGATATCCCTGCCAGAAATAAAAGCAGCCTAATCTTCAGTCCCCACCTCCCCTCCCAATATTTTTGCTCATGAAATTGTGCAGTATTATTATGGATGAGAGTTATGGTGTATTATCATGGTAAAGACATTGCATTATTGGGTATTATTTTTTTCCCCCATTTTTTAAAGAACAGTGTATCCTATTGATATTTATGTAAAAAGTAATTTGTTTGTGTTTTTAAACACAATAGCAAACAGACAAAAGGAAAATAAGTTCAGTTTAATGCTGGAGAGAATATTCTAATGAACATGAAAAAAAGAAACTGGAGACCAAAGCTTTCTATTACAGTAAAGATAATGTCTATCTTATTGGTTTATTTTCATATAAAAAAATGTAGATGCACTTAGCCTTTTTTCTTTCTTTCTTTTCTTTTAATGCCATTTGCACCAGTCTGTTTCTAAAGCCCTGGGTTGTTTCTTATACAGTGCCAACTCAAAAAACAAAACTATTGAATTGCATACAAGTTAGATATGCATCACCAATCTTTCAAATATCATTATAAATAATATCATAAAATAATATCACATATCTAAATATTACTTACTGTAATGCTTTTGTGTCATACTAATGAAATGTAAAAACATGAACAAATTACAGATAACATAAGCAACACAAAACATCTGAATTTTAAAGATTTATGGGATTGAAATCTGGATTATCAATTCAGACAGAGGATTATAAACCTGTAGTACAAGAAAATGAAATTCTGTGTTTATCATCACATCCTTAATAAACCAGGTTTCAGAAACTAACAGATTCCAAATTTCTCATATCCAAAAATGCTGTGTACTAAAAACATTAACACAGAAATACTCCCTGCAAAATTTACACATATACAGCCAATTCATTAAACATTTAGGTTACTGGGCAGTAACCCTCAAACACACTCTGAGTCTGAAACTTGAACTTCAAGAGAAAGCACCATAACCCAAAGATATTATTGGAATTTCAGGCAAGAAAGCATCAGAAACCAGATACCCTCCAAAACCAAAAGCTAATCCCATTTGGAAAGGTTTTATTCTCTGATTCATGGTAGAAAAGTATTGCAACTGTACAAATATATTCAATAACAAAATTTACATTTTTAATAATCTAATTTAAAGGTTAAATCACAGGATCTCAGCCTTTTAAAAGTGTTACTTAAAGAGTTGGTGGTAAACCTACTGTATGCACACCTGATCAGCATGGAAGGAGGAGTGGATGCATGCTGTAGCCTCATCAATATCTTGCTTCCGTTCTAATGTGACTGATAATTATAATTCCAGTGAAATAGATACACCCTCACACAGTTTCCTATAAAATATCTACATAATCTATTGCAGGCCATGAGGAGACATAGAAAACTGTGACTGCTAACCATACAAATTCCAATGTTGTATATAATATCTATTTTCAAATTTTACATTTTTTTCAATTTGTTTCTTATTCATCTTTGTAATAAACAAAAATTAGAAACAACATGTAAATATATTGTTATTTACATTGTTGTTGTGCAATATATATATATATATATATATATATATATATATATATATATATATATATATATATATATATATATATATATATATATATATATATATATATATATATATATATGCACAGTCACCGACAATCACGATTAGAACTCCCGCCAACTTGAGCATCACATTGCACAAACTGGCAACTCACTCCTCAGTCTGATAAAACCTGCTGGGAGAAAATAACTACATGACAACTTAGGTTAGTCCCTCACATGTTTTTTGAAAGCACAGAATAATGGATTCAGTGTGTGACATATAGACAGAAGGGAAAGTTATCTTTTGTGACCACTCCTTGCTTCTGCTAACAAAATGGCTGTATTAGTTTTAAATAGTGTTCTACTGAGGTGATGTGTGATGCATGGAAAATACACAGGCCACGATTACATAGTAAAAATGTTGGAGTTTCATTGGAATGCTGAAATGATCAGAAAAATAAGCCATATAACTATTGCAAGTGAAAAGACTGTGAGTGCATTGGTGAAGAAATGGGACGAGGGACTCCACTCAGTCTTTTCACTCACAATAGTTATATGACTTATTTTTCTATTCATTTCACCATTCCGTTGAAACTCTAACATTAGTACTATGTAATCATGGCCTGTATATTTTCCAGGCATCACACATCACCTCAGTAGAACACTTTCTTTAGAACAAACACAGCCATTTTGTTTGCCGAAGCAAGGAGCACTCACAAGGGATAACTTTCCCTTATGTCAATATGTCACACACTGAATCTGTGTCTGATGACCTCTTCTCTAGGGCCCCTCTCTGTTGTGTTATGGTTAGTGTTGTTTCCCTTGGTGTAGGGATTGTTTGTAATGTTGCTCACCCAATTCCTCCTTCTGGGACAAGTTATGGTGTATTGAACACGTGTTAAAGTGCCATGTCGAGAGGCAAAGCTGTGTAAGGCTGCTGGTGATAGTGTGTTGCTTGCTGCTTGGGAAGCACCCTCAGTGTTGCTGGGGGCTGCTGTTGGCCATGCTGTTAGTACTTGTCAGGTGCTGGGTCCGAGCAGGAAAGTATGTAATGATGGATGTTAGCTTCCTCAAAGCAACAAAGTATTGGGTGTGATGAGAAGCGTTTGCATACGGGAACAGTTGCTGGGACCAGTGGGGCTGGCCCAGTGGCACATTGGCTGGGCTCATGTTGGAGCCAGGGTTTGCTTTGTGATGGCCACGTGTATCTATTTGGCTCCATGTGTGGGGATGGGTGTGCTGTGTCCTGGAAAGGAACAGCCGTTAGCTCACTGTGACGATGCTTGTGTCATCAAGGGGCTGGAGGGAGGAATGAGACATAATGATAAGTGTAGCTGTTCCTGACAGTCGGAAGCAGATTTGGTTGTGTCACACCTGGAAGGAATTTTGTTTTGTTAAGAGTAGCAAGATGGCCCCTCTTAGTTTTGCCAAGGAAGTGCCATTTTTGTTTTATCAATTTTATGGGTGTGGCACAGAGGCTCCATGGAGCCAGGAGTGGGCAAGTGGGAGTAATGGTGTTTGCAATGCAGGCCCAATTGAGAGTGTTGTTTGGCCAGTAAGCATTTTGCCTGGCACTGCCATGATAGTGCACCAGGAGACTACAGTCCCTAATGGGGTCATTGCATTCAATGTGCAAGGATGCAGGGATGTCTTTGCAAGGTGACTCTGAAACTTGTACAATGAGAAGATACAGATGAAGCAGGGTGTATAGTGAAGAGAGGAGGAGAGGTGAGAGTTGGCGGAGAAGTAGAGAAGGCAGAGGACCAAGAAGACAGCAAAGACAGAGGAGTGACCAGAGTCACAGGCAGAGTTGGCACAGCTATGGTTGCTGGAGAAGAGATCTCAATAAGATGCCCTGCAGGAGAAAGCTTGCATACCAATGGAGCAGAGAAGACCACAGGTCCTGGCATACTACCAGAGACAGATCTTGGAGGAGGAGTAAGAGGAGGAGAAAGAAGAAACAGCAGTTTGAGTTGGAGGGCCAAGTGGAAGCCCTGTTGTTTTCTGTTGTCATAGTATTCAATTATATTATCAGTATTGCAGTAATGATTGATACTTTGTAATTTGTATATGCCCTTTGTTTGAGTTTGATGTTGCACCCTATTAGTTGTATATTGATTGTGAATTTGTGTATTCCTAAAATTTTTGTATTACACACACACACACACACACACACACGCACGCACGCACGCACGTACGCACGCACACATACCACCACTCAGGCCTGCCTACCCTAAGACCTCAATGCTGCCAACACTCTCGGCAACTCCTCCCAAACCATCAGATAGCATGTGTGCTTACTAAATCCGCATGGCTCTTTTGTGGTTCAAAATCCCACATTCAGATTATATATTACAGAGGCTTACTTCCCTAATGTTTGATGAATCAGCTGACAGTAAATAGGGACCCCTTCTAATAAACCTTTTCAGTCTCAAACAAATACATACAGCAGAAGGAATGAAACGTTAACATAAAGTACTTAACAAATTACAAATTCCTAACAAATATTCCCATGAAGAAAAGTGAGCAGAGTTTTAACATTTGACAGCCAAGACTCAAGTTCCTGGACCATTTTGCGAAATTTTTGCTCATTCAGTCCATAATTACATGTCTTGAGATGCTGACTTTCCTCTTCACTGACCTTACTGCCTGGTATATGAGTCTGTAATTTTTTACGCCCACACTTATCAACTTGCCAACTACAGTGAGACCTCTTTTTGGGAGTAGGAAAGACTGACACCCACGCATTATAGAAAGCACTGGCAGAGTCACTCATGAGTATATCTGTTTCAAAGTTACCTATTCTGTCTTTTAGGGCTTGAAAAAATGTTGTTAATGCACATGAATCTTCTTTGTTTGAAATTAACCAAGCAACAGGTAAAATTTCTCCCATGCCATCTATAACCATTACTATAATAAGAAAATAATCAAATTGATTTGTTTCATGTAAGCTTTCAATACAAACACAATTTTTCCCATACTTTAAAAACATATCCTTTTGGAATTCTGTCTGAATCCCAATTAATATATCATTTGCATCATGCACATCTGATTCAACTCCTTTCCCTTTATAGTACAAAATTGGGCTGAGCTTTTGTGAACTCATTTCATGTACTAGTAAACTTATACAAGTGACATTCTCTGGCTGTCTTTCTTTCACATCAACACTTAAACGACTAATCCTATGCTTAATGTTATGAACATCTTTTCGAACTATGTATGCATCACGATCTGATGCCTGAACACTGCAGCGCACATCATCCAATATTGCCTCAATCTTAACTCCCTTAGCAAGGTGAGTTGCAACACGTTTCTGTATCCCATCAGACAGCCTCAGGTGAGCATAATCACAAGGATGGGTGTGATCAAGACAATACTCAGCAGTGCCCCGGTTGGTACTTCTGTCCAAAGTAAACTTAATAAAAGCAGGACATGTGGCACCTATCTTAGAGGAACCTTGTCTTTTCAAATTTCTTTTTCCCTCTCCTTTTGTTACAAAAAAGCCAGACCTATTGCAGTAAAAGTATTGCACAATAGCACTCTCTCTCTGTCGGGGCCCACAGTGCTGCACAAAGGAGGCTTTAGTTCGTCTCTCTTCCTCCTCCTTCCAATTTAAAAACTCTCCTTCTGTTGCAAAATCTTGAGTCTGAAGAGAAAGTTTCCTGTCATGATGATTTTCATAATGTTTTATCAAATCCACTACTCGAGGACATCTGGGGAAATAAAATATTCAATTAGAAAATCTATAAATGAACATAACACCAGAGAATGAAAAGGTCAGGTGGCTATCTATTTATCTATCTATTACATGATACCTGCTCCTACAGGCAACCTCAAAGAGATGGCCAAGATAAGGCTCCATAGGGTATTCGCTAACAATCCCACAAAAGGACAACTGACAACTGGGAAACACTGGAAGTCGTGACCACAAGACAAGATAATACAGATATATGCCATGGTTATGTCAGCAACAACTAGTTGTAGTGGAAGTTTTAAGCTATGTTGTGTGGAACTATGTAGTAACTGGAAGATATACTGGCAATTAATACATAATGGTGAGGTATAATATCTTACTCCTTCTAATACTGTGAATGATAAATTATCCATGCCATGACATGCTGCAAGCTGCATGTTCTAGCCATTCTCAAGTGGTCAAGGAAAATTGTCCCATAAGTTGTTAGTCATGACAAGAAGTCTCAATATGTAGTGTTTGACATAGAACAATTTTGAGATTGATTTTTTTTGGACTTGAAGATTTATTATACTTATTTTAAAAGCAATTCAGGCCATCTAGGAGGAATTTTATTGACAAATTTCTTGCTGAAAGGACAGCAACTTAGAAACTCCTGTAATACCATAGTATCATTCCTTATATGAACAGGCTAAAAAGAAAAATTGTGAAATCACAAGGGCAGAACTTGTAAAAAAAAAATTACCGAAACTGACTGAACAAGTTATAAACCCTAACAACCTTCTCCTATAAGATCAGAAGAATTTTTGTGATTTTCTTAATTTATTATAACAGCCAGGCCGATTTTATGACAAATTTTATGTTTTGTGGCAAATTTTACAATGCCAAAAAAACTTTTCCTAAATTTTTTAAGGTTTGAATGTATCATTTTTTTCTGAAAACTTTGAAAATATTTGAGGATTTTGGTCTTTCAAAGCTCTAGTATTATCAAAGGGCCATTCTTTAAATGAAGAGATGAAATTCATGGAAGGAACAGCTATTCTGAAATAACTGGGCTGATATTTTGAAAATTACTAGATAAATGAAGCTAAGGGCACAGAAATTCATATTTCTGCTGAAATTATGAGGGCAAAAATAACCCCATATGAGATCAGAGGAATCTTTAGGCTAAGATATACTAATTGTAAGAGCAACTCCAGTGACGTCAGAAAACCAAAAATTGTTCTTTTTTTTTCCTAAGGTCATGTCTGTAGAAAAGTAATTAGAAAGAAATATAAGATAAAAAATAATATAATTCTTTAAATTAAATATAATTCTTTGGCAAGCAAAAATCTTTGAGAATTTTTAAAAAATCAATAAATAGACATCACAAAACCAGTACTTTGAAAACAACAATAAGTGGAAACCACTGATGCAACAATGTCCTCCAATGGTATCAAGAGAGCTGTTGCACCTATAGACTTCTCATAGCTCAGAGAAATTTGGGAGGACTGAAAATTTCAGTCCATTTTTTCCAAGTCCAGACATTAGAAAAAGTTTTGTACTCTAAAAAAAAATAAATAAATAAATAAATAAATAAATAAATAAATAAATAAATAATAATATCATAGAACAAGTCCTTAAATCGGCAAAAAAGTCACATGACTAAAAAGCAATTCTGACATAAGATCTGATCCTTTCAAAAACAGCAAGAATCTTAGCATAAGTGATGTGCACCAAACTCTTCTAAAAAATCAAATTAGCTTTGCTGACTCAATATACTGTTCTTACTGTATTAATCAGACTAGTGTAATCAAAGAAATTTACTCAGCTCTGGTTTCCCTTAAAAAATTCACAAATCTTAAAAGAAACTGTCTAGGACCAAACATTTTTACATGTTTGGCTGAAATTTTGATCTTAAAAACTGAAGACTTTCTAAAGGAAAAGATACAATGAAGAAAAAATATCACTAACACTGGACATCACAGGGGCAGTTCTTTGAAAAATGGCTAAAATTTAAAAGTGGTTCTAGGCACACAAACCTCCTCCAATAAAGTTAAAAGACCTCTTCTTGTCCTTACCATTTTTTTATATTTATTATAAAAAAAAAAAGTCTGATGAGATATTTTATGGAACCAAGATTTTTTTTTTGCACATTTTTCTTAACTCTAGACTTTAAAAAAATACCAATATATTTTTTTTGCCCTAAAAAAAAAAAAAAAAAAAAATATATATATATATATATATATATATATATATATATATATATATATATATATATATATATATATATATATATATATATATATATATTAGAGGGCCATTCTTCTGACACAACTTTATGGGAATTAAACACCACTCAGAAAACACAAGGCTTGTCCTAATAAAAACAATAATTCAAACAGAAGGTATCATCCCACAAATCTCCTCCTAAGTGGAGTTTTCAGCCCATAGAAATCCCAACAGAAATCTGATATTTTTTTTTAATATCTTACATTAAAAAAATACTGTCATACTGTATTATGAAGAGGCAAAGTCATTCAGGTGAAAAACTATCCTGACATTCTGAAAATTACTTGAATTTTAGGAAAGATATTGCCCTGAAACCTCTTCTTATGGTGTCACAGAAATTTAGTGCTGTCACTTTTCAGAAACCTAGACCTTTTAAAATAAAAAAAAATAATAATAACTGCAGTACCTCATAACCACAATAATTTCCACAATAATTTCATATTATTGACACTTGTCCATTAGATGATGAATTTCTAAATCAGATCAGATCAAGTGAAAATACTAACCTGAATTCACAGTCCATACATTGAAGTGAATTTTTGTTTTTGCTTTCTTCTTTAGTTGCCTCAGGATGCTTTCTTTTCTTATGTTTCCAGAGTGCCTGTCTTGTAGACATTTGCACCTTACAGATGGGACATTCAAATACATTCTTTTTTGTCTTCATCTGTCAGAGAGAAAATATTACAATGCATACACAACAAAAATTGTCATTTTACACCTGACAAAATCTTAGTTCATGAATCTTCCATGTGACAAGAGCACATGGTTACCAGTGCACAGGGCATTTATGACATGATGATATTTGTGGATGCTGAAATACTGTTTTGATATCAAGGGTGTGTTTTCACAACCAAACATTGGCATTTAAACAATAACAATGGGATAACTTCAACTGAATATAATCTTATGCCTGCAACAGTTATGGTTTTATTAAAGGAAAATTAATAGAACCAATGTGTTCTCCTGAGTTACTACTCATTACAATATATTAAATATTATGAAGCAGTGATGAGCCAAACAGTTCTTCACAGTAACTGAATGTGTATGTGAATCTTCTTGAGTGAAAGGTCTGAGTTCAAATGTCACATTTGATGGCAAAATCTTTTTGAAATTCCTCCATTACATATGTGTATGCAATGAACAAAAGCAGTCTTACCATTTCTTGGTGACTAAAATCATCCTTCAGCCTTTTGCATGCTGGTTCTAGAGAGAGGTAGTGATGGCTTGGGTGGATTGTCTGAAATTCTGAAGCTTCAGACTGCTCCATGACTCAGGTACACTTGCTTTCCTAAAGTGCATAGTGAGTATTTAATATTCATATAATACCAGTACTCTCAAGTATTCAGAGTACTAAATATATACATAACCACCTAAAATAAAGTCATCACAGAGGGTAACATAATCAAAATGAACTTAAAATGCTGCAATAAGAATAACAGTAGCATGACCTCCATAACTTTTGTTGTCATGGTATTTCAATTATGCATCTCTGAAACTATGTAGAATGCAATATTTAGCTAGAAAAATCACATCAAACTGAACAAATTATGTCATACTGGAAGTGAAAGTAGAGGTTCTAAAATATACATAATTCACTTTCATCATATGCAATATGAAAACTAGTTCTATATTTACAAGGATAATAACCATTGCCACATCTCTGCCATTATCACTGCTCCTCAATTATTAATCAAATTACAAAAAAATTAAACAGAATTTGTCTTAAAAATGGTCTCCTCTCTCTCTCTCTCTCTCTCTCTCTCTCTCTCTCTCTCTCTCTCTCTCTCTCTCTCTCTCTCTCTCTCTCTCTCTCTCTTTCCAGTTTAAACTCAAAGACACACTACAAGTAAAACCAATCATTACACCCCAAAATCATTTGTGCAGCAGCAGAGAACCCTAAGTCCTTGTCCTGTTGATCAGCACATTGTATTGAGACATTTATAAGTAAATTTCAATTGGTTTCTGGGGCAGAGGTTCCCAGCTCTTTTCTCATCCCATACCACTTAGAGGTCCTGTACCGTCATCGTGTACCACCTGGTTCCAGGTTCAAGTATTGAGTAACTTGCTTTTATATAGTATTTTTATAGTCAGAAGAACATTTAGATGTAGGCTGAGCCCCATTAGATACTCTGTCACATCACACAATTTCTCCTCAATATATCAGTTGTTTTTACTTTCTATTGAAATTCAAATATTAAATACTGATTATTTAGCTCATCAAATCATGTAGTGCTACAAATGGTTTGGGTTTTAAGATAATAGTCTTGGTTTTACATAAATATCACAACATTTGATAACATAGCTTTGTGATGTCTGGCAGGTTGAAAGCACATGGGGTGCTTATTGGTAGGGTCAGGTCAGAGAGAGGGGTAGCTCAGGGGTCATTCCCTCACAGGCCGCCACCCACGATGAAAGCAATACAAACCTCAATAAATTTTTTTTTTTTAAACCTACCTTGGCTTTTATCGGTAATTAGGTGGTGTGGAAAAGAAGTCAAAACACAAATGAATTATAGAAAAATTATTCACACAAAAGCGCACAATACTGAGAGAGAGAGAGAGAGAGAGAGAGAGAGAGAGAGAGAGAGAGAGAGAGAGAGAGAGAGAGAGAGAGAGAGAGAGAGAGAGAGAGAGAGAGAGATGAGGTAGGAGGGTAAGTCACCTGTCCTTTCCACCAAGATGTTAAACTGATAACTGGTCTTGTAGAGGCATAGCAATGCAGCTCATAGGGAATTTCTCTACTCAGCCAATAGCCAAACATTCTTCCAATAGTAAAAAAGTGAACCAAGTATTAACTTGCTAAACATTCTACACTTATTAACTAGCAATGCAAATAATTACTTAATACTATACCTGTAAAAAATTTCATAGCACTATGTGACTAAAGTATAGCACTAATGCTAAAGGAAACACGCTAAACCACTGTGGGTTGCCAAAATCTGTCAACATAATGAAAACTGCATAGAGTAAAAATATAGGAACACATAAGGCAGTAAATATTTCTGTGAAGAAACAATGAACTAAGAATCGCACATTCCCAAAAGTGGATATGCGATGGAAGTCCCTCACGTACATGTACCATAGGTTGAGAACCACTAACCCAGATAAACTAACAAAGTGTTGAGAAAATGCAAGTTAAATGCCTGTGTAGTCTGCCACCTCCTTGGAATATTATCTCATAAAACGCAATTTGAGTTTCTCCGTAATTCACCATTTCCGCGGAATATCAACGAGTAAACAGTAAGATCCAAGATAAGACTTAAGCCCGTCACCTTCAAAACAAAAATATCAAACAATAATATTAGGTATGTAGCCACCTGTCAAAATGTAACCATTTCTATGTAATGATGAAATATTTTCAAATTACTTGGATAAGCACCACTATAAGTAATCTAACTGAAACTGTCACTAATCAACAAACTAAAAGTGAACCTAACAATTCTTCAACTATTTTTTTATGTAACTCCATTCCAGAGCAACTTAAACTTATATTTTTTTCCAACTACGTACTTGTAATGTGCTAAGACATAGAAATCAGAGGAACACAGATAGTGGGTTGAATGCCTCCATCACCTCCCTTACACCTGCCTACTTGCTGCCGTGTTTATTGTTTACAACTGGTGACAGAAAACTTGTCCTTTAGGCGATAACTTCTCAAATCAACGTGGTGGGACAATCTTCATGCTTATTGCTCTAATGATAATTAATGAATTATGATAATATACCCTGAATAACAGATAATGAATGAAAAAGCAAGGGGTCACAATCTGCAGCTTGCTACACTAATAATTAACAGCATATATACAGTTTACAGATGGACTACCTACATTTTTTTTTTTTTCATGTTTTATTTATTTATTTTTATTTATTTATTTTTATCTATTTATTTATTTATTTATTTTTCTCATGACGAAATCATAAGGTGTACAAGTTGAAGGTACGGGATGTCGATATAAGTCTTTCCTACAAATCATGTTAAAATTCTGACGTTTTAGTACATGCATTATCAGTCACAAAGCCATGGTTCAACCCCAGTCAAGAGATCCCTGTCAGGTAGATCGAGTCTTCATAATTTTACGCACGTCTTATGTGTAGTTTTCCTTAACTTCAACTTTTTTTATTTATTTATTTATTTTTTTTTTTTTTAGGTGGTGTTAGAGGTTAAGTATTAACTGTACATAATGTTATTAATCAATTCAATCTTCCTTGTTTCCTACCTAATACTAATCGAATGAGATAGTTTAGTGGACTGTCTTGCCTTATCTTGATGTGTGATACTTGCGGTACTGATAAAACTTCTTACACCGACGAAATCAGTTTGCTACAGACATATACTTTACTATAGTACTATAATACTGTGTTATCAGAATAATACTAGTTATGTTTCGGAAATTCCGCCAACACACACACACACTATAGTTGTACGAATATGTGTATGTAGCAGCCCTATAGATGGGCACATGAGCATGCAGCGTGTGAGGTAATCTCGTATGTGAGTACATATGAGTGTGTGAGTACACATGTGAGTAAATATGAGTACATTAACACTGGTACTTAAAATGAAAAATTAACATTATGAAGTAAATTTACATATTTTATTGAATAATAGGTATGACATGCAATTTAACATAATACTATGATTCTGAACACACATGTATGCATATAACGACCAATGATATCAAATATTCATGTGACTGATATCAAATTTCCTATTGATTTTGAACAGTATAAAGGAGTGTTTTTATTTTCCTTTTAAAAGACATAAGGTTTGACTTTTTTTTTTCAAATGTGTAGATAATTAATTCCATACTGTAGGACCATGACATACAATTCTATTTTTATAAAGTGTGGTATTGAACCGAGGACATTGTAGGTTCGTGTTGTTTCTTCTTTGTTGGTCTTGTTGTCAATGAATGTGAAGATTTCTGATTTTAATTAAAAGTTCTATACAATAACAATAGTAAAAATTATTTATGAATAGAATAAACATTCAATAAATTTCATGTTAAAAATATATCAGATGTAGAATCTTTTTTTTTTTTAAGGATGGGGCGCGTCAGCAAAAAAAAAATCGATTTTTTTACCAACCTTGAATTTTTTTTTTATTTCTTATAGTTTGGTCACCCTTGAAATCTGCTGTTTTTTTTTTTTTTTTTTTTGTGAAAATGGCATCTTGATACCACAATTCCTTCCGTGTTTATTTGCATTTCCTTTATAGGTTCCTTTAAAGGTACCGCGCACCGCAGGCTTGTCACTATTCACAACTCTGAAGTTCTCTCTCTCTCTCTCTCTCTCTCTCTCTCTCTCTTATTTTATTTATTTTTTTTTATTTATTTATTTATTTTTTTTTTTTTTCTTATTTTGCGATATATAGTAATATGAAGCGCACTGGCAACTTAAGGGGGCAGGCCACCACGAGCGTCGCACCTCACCTCAAGGTCTCTCGAGATGTCCATAACAGAGATGGTGTGCGAGAAAGCCGTTCGTCTGACTGTCTTTCCGCCTTGATTAGTTTCCCTTGACAGTACTCCCTCAGGTTGGATACTACTTCTGCCAAGTAAATCTACAATCATGACGCGTCCTTCCAAACAAAAGATGCGGCTGAGGGAAAGAATTCAAGCTTTACAAAAAAAGAAAAAAGCGAAACAAGCGGAAATATTGTTAATATATAAGAGAATGTAAAAGACATAGGTGTGATTAATGATAAACATATGAATTTCAATTAACAAATAAATGGTATTGTAAAGGTGGCACGACTTACTTTACGAAATATTGCCTTCATAAAGAAATATTTTGATGCACATTGTTAAGAAACTCATACATAACTATGTCATTAATAGATTATTGTAATTCTCTGTATTATAACTTGCCTAAGTATCAGCTGAAGAAAATCAAATTATTATAAACAAAGCAGTTAGATTAATAATGAACTTGCCAGCAATATGAGAGGATCACACTAGTTCTCACTGAACTACACTGGTTGCCAGTTAAAACTAGAATCATATGTAAAATTTGTGTTATGATATATGTGGCAATGAAGACTAGGAAGCCTGAATACTTGAGGAAACTATTACAACCATTTGAATTACAGACATATATTGTAGTAAGACATGCTTCAGATAGCAATTGACTCTTAGAACCAAGATGTAACACAGACATTGGTTATAGAGCCTTTAAAAACTGTGCCCCAAGACTAATAGACTTCCAAGTGCTGTTAAGAGCAATGAAAATGTGGATCTGTTTAGAAGATTAAAAACATTCTTGTCCACTAACTGCTATGATATGGAGGACAAGAGCATTAGAGGTAATTATGCATTATATTTTGTAGGGTGAACTATGTTAAAATGATAGGGGATATTATTGTGTTACTATGAGTAAGTCAGTATGATTATGTTATTTACTACGAAGTGTCATTGTGATAATTAAGTCTTATGGAAGAAAACATACTGTACTATTGTAAGTGGCTACTAGTGAGTCAGTATTAATGTTTTTAATTGATTTTAGCATCATAGTACCTACACTAGTAATATAATTACCATTATTACTGTGTGTGAACTTTGTTGTATTAGTGTGTTTGAGTAAGTATCACTGTGTTAGTTTCCTATTTTAAATCTTGAACTTCGGCTTGAGTGAATTCCAGACCCTTGGTTAAAGTACTCACTAATTGTCACTTCCATTGACGAGATCCTGGCTTCGAACTGTTTCACTAAAACGTCCATAACACTCCAAAAGGTTCTCTCTTGCGAATCTAGTAATAGTTTAATGGAGTTGGTATCCATTGCAAGCAGAAACAACACTATAGAAACAACACTGTAGAGCAGCAGGTTGTCCAAGTCTTGCATCCAAGTACAGGAAGTTTTAAAAGCAGCAGTTTATAACTTTGAGGTGAAGCAGCAGGAGCGACCACGTCTTGTAAGTACGGAAGCCAGCCAGTGTGTGTGTGTGTGTGCGCGCATACATAGTTTAAGCAGCAATCACCATTAGCAGTAATAAATCGTCATGACTCGTTGTTATGTCTTGCAAGCTAGAATAGATGTAGTTAGGTATCGCCAGGCAGAGGTGACGACACTGGGAGGCAGGAATTGAGGCACTCCATGGCACTGAGAGACAGAGAGAGTACAGAGACCGCGACGCGATAAGACCCGTGAGCGAGAGAAAGGGAAAGAGAGCTGAGCCCTTGTAGAATTCGCGTGTGAAACTGACTGACTGTGAAGGTGAGTGTCTGTTGCCCCTGTGCCTGCCTGCGTGTCGTGACTGTATTGCACGGTGACTTGTATACTTGTATATATGGACATACAGCAAAGCATGTTTTCCTGCTCTGTGTGACTGTTCTCACTGAGAGTGACCGAGTCAGAGCCACGGCTGTTCCCAGCCGCCTAACCCTTTACCCCGACATACACGCCCCGAATCCTTCAAAGATGTGAAACGCCCCTTGCCTGCTGGTGGGAAGTTTGCTTCAACACACACACATACACACACACACACACACACACACACAGTAATAGAAACATCTGTCATTAACCGGGTTCGCATGTACTAAATTGTGAGATCAGCTATGTACAAACTGAAAATCACTTTTTTTTTTTATATATGAAGGGCACCGGCCAAGAGCAACAAAACAATGATAATAAAAAAAAAAAATTAAAAAAAGCCCAATGAGGTACCGGTCCCCGAACAGTGTCAAAAGTGGTAGTCAAAAATTACAGGATAAGTGTCTTGAAACCTCCCTCTTGAAAGAGTTCAAGTCATAGGAAGGTGGAAATGCAGAAGCAGGCAGGGAGTTCCAAAGTTTACCAGAGAAAGAGATGAATGATTGAGAGTACTAGTTAACTCTTACATTAGAGAAGTGGACAGAATAGGGGTGAGAGAAAGAAGAAAGTCTTGTGCAGCGAGGCCGCGGGAGGAGGTGGGGGATATAATTAGCAAGATCAGAAGAGCAGTTGGCATGAAAGTAGCGGTAGAAGATAGCAAAAGATGTAACATTGAGGCAATGAGAAAGAGGCTGAAGAGAGGCAGTTAGAGAAGAAAAGTTGATAAGACGAAAAGCTTTTGATTCCACCCCGTCTAAAAGAGCAATATGAGTGGAACCCCTCCATACATGTGAAGCATACTCTATACATGGACAGATAAGGCCTCTGTACAGATTTAGCAGCGGGCGGGGGGGGAGGGGGAGGATATATATATATATATATATATATATATATATATATATATATATATATATATATATATATATATATATATATATATATATATATATATATATATATATATATATATATATATATATATATCACCCTTGATAAATATAAATTACAATTTGCAACAATTTCATTATATTATGTACACAAAATCCTACCCAAATTTTCGCGGCACACCAAGATAATGGAGGCTCACTAGTGTGCCGCGGCACACTTTGAGAATCACTGCTCTACGTTGAGAGATACCAAAGTGATAATTATCTCCGTAATAGGAAAAATAACGGGTGCTGTAGGGCAGTGGTTCCCAATCTTTTTCCAAGTTCATGCACCCTTCTGTGAGCTCATGAGAAATTCGTACCCTCGCGTCTGGGATGGTTAATTAAAAAACATTAATAATTCACGTTTTTCTTTAGTTTTAAGACTAAAAATACATAAACCAGATAATAGGTGATTTAAGCTGGCGAGCAACTTAAAGGACGTTCCATCAGTGACTGGGAGGGATTTTAATTTTTAAACGAGTCGCAGATCCGGTCATACAGAGCCTGCCTGCACACACCACGCCAAGTGTCGCGCCGCTGTGATGGTTGCGGCGAGTGTTGTTATAAATAACTCTGTGTTTTCACTATGTGGAGCTTTATCTGTTTTCTGACCACACTATCGTATTCACGAGTTTTTTTTTTTTTTTTCCTATTTGATGTAATAATATATATTAGCATTCAATGATTAACTGTTGAAAATAGCGAGCATAAGTAAAACTTGTTATTAACATTTTCTTAACATCTTCACAGTTCATCTCTTCGTAATACCATTTTTATTTTTGTTTTGTCAAGTTTTTACAATACATCTTGATTCTACAGTCACTGCTGAGTCGGATGGTGTCAACTAAAAATGGCTATCACGTATATAAAGTGAGTTATGGCGTGTAATTCGCGCATCTTGCGCTCTTTAGCTCGAGCTGTAGTGATGAGGTGATAGTTGCGCGAGTTGCTAAAGCAGAAACCTTCGCTCACATGCAGATAAGTCGAAATATGCAAAATACGGCTAAACGGTGGGTCTGACGAAGAAATTTTATAAAATAAGAAAGATACGACGCCAAAAATTACAAGTTGGGAGGTGTTTCCGAGAATGAAATCGCAATTTTTATATGTGATGGACACCACAAGATGTACCCTCCAGGGGCCAGATGGAGCGGTGGGTTGTAGAGATGTGCGGCAACAAAATTCCCCCTCGAGGAATAAAATGGCGCCACATAAATAGGCAACTTTAAGGGAATGAGGCACGGCAAGCAACAAGAGTAAATTATATTTACGTTCATATGATAAACACATATGAAACATCATTTAGCAGCTATCCATCCGATTCCTGCCATGACGAGTTTCCGTCGTGTTCGCAAACGACTGGATAATTTACCCAATCGTGCCACCGTGAATTTCGTACACGACAAAATTGTATTTGGAGCGGATTAACAGTATATCTATCATATAAATATATAGTAACAACAAAATAAGGCTGCATAATAAATATATGAGAACAACAGCTGGCTCGCTCAGACGCTGATCGCCTCCCGGCCTCCATCAGAGAAGTAAGAGATCAGCCTGGACACGTGGGAACCGCCAGCGTTGATGATGTCCACGATGTCCGGCTTGAGCGCGGCGCTGCCGACCAGGAACCCGTCCACGTCCCTCAGCCGCGCCAGCTCCTCACAGTTACCAGAGGACACCGATCCTGCGTAGATGAGGCGCGTGCTGTCGGCGACATCGTTGCTCACGTTCTGCCGCAGCCACTCCCGGATCATGGCCATGGCCTCCTGCACCTGGGCCGGCGTGGCCAGCACCCCCGTGTTGCTGGCCCACAGCGCCTCGAAGGCCACCACCACGCGGGACCAGTCGGAGATGGATGCCGCCAGGGACTCCATCTGTGCAGCCAGAACCTGCTGTGTGAGGCCCTCATCGCGGTCCGCCTTCGTCTCGCACACACACGCCACAATCTGCAACACCCTCCGTCTTAGTCCTCCCGCCCACCTTCCTCCCTCTATTATTGACCACCCACTCCTTCGTGTCGTCATTAGGATCTGCCTTTGACGCCTCTCGCCCAACCACCTACCTTGAGTCCTGCTTTCTGGGCGTGGGCCACCTTCTGGCCGATCAACTCGTCACACTCCTGGAACAACGTCCGCCTCTCGGGATGGCCCAGTATCACCCACTCGCACCCGCAGTCCTGGATCATGGCTGGCGAGATCTCGCCGCTGAAGTTCCCTTTCGCCTCCTGCCGCACACAACAACACAAGTCATCAGTATCCTGACGGTGTCGCCACACGCAGGAGGCATCACGCAACACACTCACTGACCTCCATGTCAGCCCGACAACCACACACTCACCTTGAAGCAGTTCTGCGCCGCCACGCCGATGGTGGGCGGCAGCTGTTGGCGGGCGTACTCCAGGTAGCACGACGGACACCCAACCACCACCTCTGTTGGGGCGAGACAACCAGTGCAACAGTCAGTCTTAACACCAAAGCTTGTCATTATATATCAGCCGCATTGATACAGTACACGTATTCACTGTGTTGCTGACAGTGTAAAGGGAACTGACCTGTGTGTTTGGAGAGGGAAGCAGCGGTCATCATCTTAACAATGCCGTCGATGCGCGCCTTGTCAACGTTCATCTTCCAGTTGCCGATCACGAAAAATCTCTTGGAGCCAACCATTTTGAGTGCAAAGGGAGAGGCGTTGCGACTGTCTGTTGTTGTGGCGAGGCCAAAGGTGGCTGAGAGTGTGTGGCTGTCCTGGTGCGGCGGTCGTTTTATATCAGTAGGCTATCAGGATGTAAAGGTTGCCACCAGTT
The DNA here is from genome assembly GCF_035594125.1 of Scylla paramamosain. Lineage (NCBI taxonomy): Eukaryota > Metazoa > Arthropoda > Malacostraca > Decapoda > Portunidae > Scylla > Scylla paramamosain. The sequence continues at coordinate 34,034,274 of NC_087156.1, read as the reverse complement.
TCCTTGCCGAGAAACTGTCTTACGCTCGTGACGAATGAAAGGTATTACCCTAACCCTCTGACGCGGGAAATTATTTTCCTTCCCGTTTTAGTGAAAGAACCGAGTCATCTGACATGCTATTGGTAAAACTAGTAATTACAGCTGTTCACTTTCATCGTTGTTCCATGAAAAATGAAATGGAAATTACTTAATTATATAAACGTAATCTCGTAAAGTCGGGTTTCCTCTAACGCGATCATTTTCTTCAGCAAGGCCGTCGCATTATAGTAGTATCGCTTTATTTCCCTCTGTACTCTCACCCAAAGTCCCCTTTTTGAGCATTTACTCATTCGTAACACTCACTTCTCTAGTTTTTAACCTGAGTTATTTGAAAGGATGACTCGATACACCATATGCAGTGAAAAGAGTCGTTCAATTTACATGAGGAACTCTCGATTCTTATTTTATTACTCAAGAGCGAACCGCCGAGAGGTGGCGGCGGGCGGACAAGTGCTTTGAGTGTGAAAAGTCGCGTGTCTTTGCATACTCAGAGTGGATCTTTGTGCGTAAGAATAGCCTTTACTGCATCTTTAGACAGCCTTAGATGAAAATCGCGAAACAAATTCGTGTTAGAGGACGATCGACAGTGAGTATACGTACGTATTGCGTGCCGCCATAACGTTGCTCGTGTGCCACCGTTTTTACAGCACTCCTGTCCCCCGTGACAGAAGCAGAGCACTCGCAGCAAGCCTACCAGAATCTTTCAACAAGAGAAAATTACGCTACTATGGATGATGCATTAACTATGTCTTGGTGCATGATAGGGCAGGTCACAGAGTTGTCCCGGTGACCCTAAGCAAGTTAGGGACCATGAGATGGAAAGGGAAGTTGTCCCCCGGCAAAAGTTAGGAACCACTAGATGGTAAGGGAGGATGCCCCGCCAGCAAAAACCGGGGCTTTTGCTGCCCTGGGGACGCGAACCTCGTGTCTCCGATGCCTCCGAGGTGTCGCCTGTATTACAGAGTAAGAGTCCAACCTGACACCCCAGATAAGGTGTCGAGGTTAGTGTCATACTACGCCAAGCGGCCGATTGGATTTTTTTTTTTTTTTCTTATGTAGGAAGGACACTGGCCAAGGGCAACAAAAATCCAATAAAAAAATATGCCCACTGAAATGCCAGTCCCCATAAAAGGGTCAAAGCAGTGGTCAAAAATTGATGAATAAGTGTCTTGAAACCTCCCTCTTGAAGGAATTCAAGTCATAGAAAGGTGGAAATACAGAAGCAGGCAGGGAGTTCCAGAGTTTACCAGAGAAAGGGATGAATGATTGAGAATACTGGTTAACTCTTGCGTTAGAGAGGTGGACAGAATAGGGGTGAGAGAAAGAAGAAAGTCTTGTGCAGCGAGGCCGCGGAAGGAGGGGAGGCATGCAGTTAGCAAGATCAGAAGAGCAGTTAGCATGAAAATAGCGGTAAAAGACAGCTAGATATGCAACATTGCGGCGGTGAGAGAGAGGCTGAAGACAGTCAGTTAGAGGAGAGGCGTTGATGAGACGAAAAGCTTTTGATTCCACCCTGTCTAGAAGAGCAGTATGAGTGGAAACCCCCAGACATATGAAGCATACTCCATACATGGACGGATAAGGCCCTTGTACAGAGTTAGCAGCTGGGGGGGTGAGAAAAACTGGCGGAGACGTCTCAGAACACCTAACTTCATAGAAACTGTTTTAGCTAGAGATGAGATGGGAAGTTTCGAGTTCAGATTATAAATAAAGGACAGACCGAGGATGTTCAATGTAGAAGAGGGGGAGGGACAGTTGAGTGTCATTGAAGAAGAGGGGATAGTTATCTGGAAGGTTGTGTTGAGTTGATAGATGGAGGAATTGAGTTTTTGAGGCATTGAACAATACCAAGTTTGCTCTGCCCCAATCAGAAATTTTAGAAAGACCAGAAGTCAAGCGTTCTTTGGCTTCCCTGCGTGATATATTTACCTCCTGAAGGGTTGGACGTCTATGAAAAGACGTGGAAAAGTGCAGGGTGATATCATCAGCGTAGGAGTGGATAGGACAAGAAGTTTGGTTTAGAAGATCATTAATGAATAATAAGAAGAGAGTGGGTGACAGGACAGAACCCTGAGGAACACCACTGTTAATAGATTGAACTGTTAAGTAGTTGGGGGATCCCCTGGAGGAGCCGACGACATTCTCCGTTATCTCCTCAAAGGAGCGTCACAATGATAATGACAAAACAACAACAAAACAACACTGGTAATAATAATAATAATAATAATAATAATAATAATAATAATAATAATAATAATAATAATAATAATAAAAAGAAAAGTAATAACAATAATAAAATGCGAATTGTGAAGTAAAGTTTGGTTCTCTATATCTAAGGTGTCAAATTCGTTTTATGTTGTTGTTGTTCCATACAACACTCTCCCTGGAATACGATACTGACATATTCAGTACAACGTGCAAGGCCAGAGTGAAATTTTCTTCACTATCTTTTATATCAAATTAAGTAAAAAAAAAAAATACATGATATTTCTTACATTCTGTTGGTGCTATCTTGTAGAATGTCCTAGTGCATGTGACGTAACTTTATTGATTTAAAATCAGGACAGCATGGCAGAAAACGGTGGGCTTAAATTCTATAGTGTTTGAGAATCACCTTGTTTATTATCATATCAAAATTTTCATCATAACATAAAACATAAAAAACAAAAAAAGATAATTACCAAAGTTGCAATAACTATAGTTCAAGTAGCCTGCATTTAACGTACTGCTCACAACTTTGCAAAGTTTGTAGTGCTAACTACTGAATCGAGCTTTCTTGTCATTCATGATCTACCATGAAAGGAGTAATGGATGATAAACCTTTCCATTTCTTGACATTTCTACGATAACTACTCTGACCAAGTTCATCTTCGAAAATCATCAGTGTCACGTGATGTCTGTGACAGACGCACAAATGCCTACGTAGTGGTTTCAACAGTGGGAAAGGTAGGATTAAATGTTCGGGACTTCTATTTTTTTTTTTTTTTTTATTATTGCTTAGGTGTGAGTTTTCATCCTCAATCCAACTAAAGCTGTCCCTACCGGAAGCGTCGTGTACCTACAAGGGTGTCGCTCCCACGATCCGCCACTTCCGGTGCCTCACTGGTTATCTTCCTGGAGTCACGAAACTGCTCTGAAACCAAACACGACAATGACAAGGAAAGAGAAAGAAAATCAGGAAAAGGGTGGTGATGAGATGAAGGTCGCGGTGGATGAGAAGACAGGAACTGAAACTAAGACGGAAGGAAAAGACTACAGGGAAGCGGAAAACCCACCTTAAGATGTTCCTGTCCGCCGCAGATTGTCCACTCAGTTTAGGAGAGGGACTAAGACTTCTTATTAATTTACACGCTTTGAAGAAAAGTGCTTAGGGGTATTAACAGTTATATTGATGTTATAAAGAAATAATGAGGAGTGAAGATGACCACCACGACATACGTGACGATGATGATGATGATGATAATGATGATGATGATGATGATGATGATGATGAAGACGACGACGACGACGAGTGATGATGATACCGCTACTATTACTGATGTTACTACAAATACCACCACTAAAATACTACTACTACTATTACTATCAATAATAATAATAATAATAATAATAATAATAATAATAATAATAATAATAATCTAATAACATAAGACGACGCGTGTACAGAACACATTGAGGCAAACAGAGAACAGCGATGAGTCCTGCAGGGGAGCGACATGCAGCTAATATTCGCCACCTCCGAGGTAATGTGCAGCAACTGGAGTAGGTCTTTGACCTTGCCACTGAACGACCTTGAATGGTAAACGTAAAGATCTTCACTTCACTGTAAGAGTTTGTACTAAGGACGGTGAAGATTGTGTGCACTACTTCTGATACATCGGGAAGCGTCTTACTATAACCCAAAAGTGAGAGAAGTTTGTGACGGTCGTACATACATCAGAACACGATACATCAGCTGCATGTGAGAGAAGTTTGTGCCCCTCAGACAACAGAATATAACACTACCTAACAGTGAGGGAGTACAGTAGGAAAGTGCTAGTGTACCTCCACTGCTGTTACTCGTATATAGAGAAATTAACGTATTTACGAAATGTTTATATGGACCCCAAATCCCTTTGTTATACTTGCCCGTGCTCCAAAGTTACAACGCCTGCCTCAAAGAACGTTTAAAATTCACTAAATGAGATGCGACTCGCAAGTAAAACGTGGAGGGATAAAGGATAAATTGAATGAAAGCATTTATCGAAGACTTGTAGAATGACGAAAGGAAGAAAATAAAGGGAAAATATTAAGAATGTGTTTAGGATGATGAAAGAAAACTACAAAGTAATGGGCTAGCCAATGACGGAAGGAAGAAGATACAGGGAAAATAATTAGGGTGAGTTTAGGACATTACGATAATGAACTAAATGAGAGCTAAAACGAATTGAGAAAGTCATTCACATGGAAGAAGAGACAAGTTGTACGTATCCAGGATGTGCTAGGCGCGGTAAGGATTCAAGTTCAGGGGTTCCCAAGCTGGGTTACACATATCCTTATAAGTATGAAAAAGGATTTTCAGAGAGACGTTCTCATGCTTGTGTTCATGGAGTGGTGTCAATCCAATTATTCATATCTGGAAAACCTTACGTGACGCGAGTGTCCTACACGTCATAAGGCCTCTTCACTATTATACACAAAAATTGCTTCCCAAATTAACCCTAGTAAGCTCGGACACGTTCAATCAGTTGATTGCTAATGGCGTTAGGACACTTCTTACTTCATATGAGTAATCCTAGATCATTTTTCCGGTCAGAAATTAAACTACTAGAACAGAACTAAAACGTTTGAATTGCTTGATTATTTCATTTGTTATCAGTGATGCCTTCTGAAATCGTACTCTAAACTTGCACCAGAGCAGGGCGTTAGCAGGAAATAGTTCGGCACCAAACACCCATTCCCTGTCCCCAATACGACACGGTGACGCTCCTACTGAAGGAAGTGATTCACCTACCAACACCAAAGGAAGTGGAAAAGCGTGGAAAGGAGTTAATCGTGAAACGTGTGTGTGTGTGTGTGTGTGTGTGTGTGTGTGTGTGTGTGTGTGTGTGTGTGTGTGTGTGTGTGTGTGTGTGTGTGTGTGTGTGTGTTATCTTCGTCATTACAACGTTACATATTCAGGCGTACCAAAGGACTCTAACGCCTTTTAATTCATAAATCTGCCGCCGGAGGGAGGTAGGACATTTGCGAAAGTTTGCTGACTGACCACTACATTACTTATCCCAGTAGCATTCAGCACATGTGGACGTGAATAGCACAGATGTAATATTATTCAACCAGGAGTTTCCAAATTGCAATAGCTGATCAGAAAAGTCATCACCGCAAAGAAAGGTGATTTAAGACCATATTCTGAAACATCTACGAGCCACACCTCCACTACATTCAAAAGTCTCTGGCTGAAGTTACGTTTTTTTTTATATTTTTTTTATTATGTTTCTTTTATGGTTCCAGTGACAGAGCAACAAGATTTTTGCATTATTAACAGGAGAAACACTGTTGACAACCCAGCTGATCATTTCTATGGCCTTTAAAAACAGCCGTGGTGAAAGCAAAGCGTTTCAGAATACCGACCTTAGCCACAACAACCATGGTGATAAACAAGTAAACATTATTATAGCAAAGGTAACCGAGAGTTTGGAAGCCACTTAAAATCAACATCCATAAATAGGTGAAGGAAAGACGATGTTTATGAATGGAGAGTAAAGGAAGTGAGTGTGAGAGTTTATAAGGAAAGGAAATTAAATATTTCAGAGAAAATTGCGGTGAGACAGAAGTACAAGACTGTAGTGTGGGAATTGTGAGTAGGAAACAAAGACAAAACAACAACGGTGAGATAAAAGGTCAAAACTGTAATGGGAAAGTTGCGAGGAACAACAACAACAACAACAACAACAACAACAACAACAACAACAACAACAACAACAACAATAAAAACAAAAACAAACAGGAAAAAAAGTAAAAAACTAACAACAAAACGACAATAACAACAAAAACGACAACAAGAACAAGAAAAACGACAACGGCAACAACAAAAATGGCAGCAGTAACAAAAAATAGATAAAAACAGCAGCAACAACAAGAACAGCAGCAGCAACAACAACAGCAACAGCAGTCTCACTTCTCAAGCTATTAATACACAGTGATGATAATAAATAAAAAGAAATACGTAACATTATTTGCCATCGTATTCTTTCTCACCCCCCACCCCTGCATTTTGTCTACTTGCCAGTCTACCTCGTCCGTCATTCCGCTGCCACGTTCACAATCACAGTTCATGGTTTGTTTTGGTCATCTTCACGCCGCACCCCGGGAGATATGTAAAATTTCCTTGTGGCACACAGCGTAAAATCTCCTCGGCCTAGATAAATACAATGATAGTGACTAACAAGTCTCCTGGTTTTCCTAGAATACGCAATGCCTTTCCTGATTCCTGTCCCGCTTTTAAGAAAGGCTGAAGGATGTCTCTCTTCTCTGGTCAAAACAATGCTGTCTTATCCTTCGACTAGTTGATATTGATAACACGCTCCGTGATGGGTAGAAGTGTGCGAACATTACGAAGTTTGTTTGATTTTCTAACGCAACGCTTCTCAAATTTTTATAATTCGTCATTTCAGTCTTTGCCTGGTGATACGTGTGACTGATTCTAATTTTAATTGTTTGTTCGTTGTTTTATCAATATGTATTTGCTCTCGTTAATCAAGTACACATTGAAATGGTAATGCAAGAACAGCTAAAAATCTGAATTGTTCCAAGCAAAATAAATTAACCGGATTGATAAAATAAATAACTTTTGCCTATTTATTTATTTATTTATTTTTTTCATTAGCTGCCTCAGTTTTACAAAAAAGTAACCAGACTTTTTTTTTTTTTTTTTTTAGGCAGGAGCAAATGTTTAACTAGTTCATGATTCTTTTTTTTTTATTACTTTACTAACGCAGTCCACGCTCTCGTCTGAGTAGCGATCAAGGAACGGTATAATAAGACGTTTCAGCGCCTTATCTCGACTGTTCTTAACAGGATCTTTTGAAAATCTCCAGGGATTTGAAAAGGTCCTTGCATTAACAATTCGAAAAACGTCCTTGAAAACCCTACTGTTCGTGTTCATTCCCTTTAAAAATTAGTGCTTTGAGAACCCTAAGTTTTTTTTCACGACAGGGGCCGACACTGACACAAAACACATATATGTATGTATAAAATTCGATGGGAAATGCCGGATTGGTATTATTTATTTATTTATTTGGGAAATGCCGAACTGGTATTATTTATTTATTTATTTTATTTATTATCATTTATTATTTTTATTTATTATTTTTAGCTTTTTTCAAGCAACAAGACTGCTCGTATTCTGCTGCAAAATAGCGCGCGTTTTTTCTGCCACCCACGAACTGCAGCGGCTCGAGATTTTTCTTGTGATACCGCGAGGTTGCTGGGCGGCCCGAGATAACGAATATGCATTGAGGTGTTCACACACAGCGGTTTGCTGGTGAAGGCGCCCTTCATTGGTTGGTGTGGCTTGTTATAAAACCAATGAATAGAACGACAGTCTGTTGCCATGGCAGCCAGAGCTTAGAGTCCAAGTAGAATTGCATCTAACCAGTGCATTCGAGATGACAGGAATGGTTAATGACCACTATCGCTATCCGCAGGTCGCTCCGTAACTGAGCTTGCACGTGGTCTCATCTCATCTACAGTCAGCGTGCTCCGGCACCCTCCACATGCCAGAACACCAACACGACGTTTAAAAGTGACGGATAACAGTGTACAGTGCAGTAACGGAGATTCACTGTTACATAAGAACATAAGAAATAAGGGAAGCTGCAAGAAGCGACCAGGCTTACACGTGGCAGTCCCTGTATGAAACACACCTACCTATTTCCATCTGTTATCCCCATCCATAAACTTGTCTAATCTTCTCTTAAAGCTCTCTAGTGTCCTAGCACTAACTACATGATTACTGAGCCCGTTCCACTCATCTACCACTCTATTTGAGAACCAATTTTTTCCTATCTCCTTCCTAAACCTAAATTTTTCAAGCTTGAACCCGTTATTTCTTGTTCTACCCTGGTTGCTGATCCTAAGAATTTTGCTTACATCTCCCTTGCTATAACCCTTATACCACTTAAAGACTTCTATCAGGTCCCCTCTTAACCTACGTCTCTCTAAAGAATGTAAATTTAACAGCTTCAACCTCGCCTCGTAAGGGATACTCCTCATCCCCTGTATCCTTTTAGTCATTCTCCTCTGTACTGATTCTAATAGACCTATATCTTTCCTGTAATGTGGGGACCAGAACTGCACCGCGTAGTCTAGATGAGGTCTGACCAGCGCCAAGTATAACTTTAATATTACTCCCGGCCTTCTACTTTTAACACTCCTAAAAATGAATCCTAGTACCCTATTTGCCTTGTTTCTGGCATCTTTTAGAGATTTTGGTGAAACTTTTGCTGTTGCCTTGGACATATCAAAAGCTTTTGATAGAGTCTGGCACAAAGCTTTGATTTCCAAACTACCCTCCTACGGTTTCTATCCTTCTCTCAGTAACTTCATCTCAAGTTTCCTTTCTGACCGTTCTATTGCTGCTGTGGCAGACGGTCACTGTTCTCCTGAATCTATTAACAGTGGTGTTCCTCAGGGTTCTGTCCTGTCACCCACTCTCTTCTTATTATTCATTAATGATCTTCTAAACCAAACTTCTTGTCCTATCCACTCCTACGCTGATGATACCACCCTGCACTTTTCCACGTCTTTTCTTAGCTGAAGGTAAACATATCACGCAGGAAAGCCACAGAACGCCTGACTCCTGATCTTTCTAAAATTTCTGATTGGGGCAGAGCAAACTTGGTATTGTTCAATGCCTCAAAAACTCAATTCCTCCATCTTTCAACTCGACACAACCTTCCAGACAACTATCCCCTCTTCTTTAATGACACTCAACTGTCCCCCTCTTCTACACTGAACATCCTCGGTCTGTCCTTTACTTATAATCTGAACTGGAAACTTCACATCTCATCTCTAGCTAAAACAGCTTCTATGAAGTTAGGTGTTCTGAGACGCCTCCGCCAGTTTTTCTCACCCCCCCAGCTGCTAACTCTGTACAAGGGCCTTATCCGTCCATGTATGGAGTATGCTTCACATGTCTGGGGGGGGTTCCACTCATACTGCTCTTCTAGACAGGGTGGAATCAAAAGCTTTTCGTCTCATCAACTCCTCTCCTCTGACTGTCTTCAGCCTCTCTCTCACCGCCGCAATGTTGCATATCTAGCTGTCTTCTACCGCTATTTTCATGCTAACTGCTCTTCTGATCTTGCTAACTGCATGCCTTCCCTCCTTCCGCGGCCTCGCTGCACAAGACTTTCTTCTTTCTCTCACCCCTATTCTGTCCACCTCTCTAATGCAAGAGTTAACCAGTATTCTCAATCATTCATCCCTTTCTCTGGTAAACTCTGGAACTCCCTGCCTGCTTCTGTATTTCCACCTTCCTATGACTTGAATCCCTTCAAGAGGGAGGTTTCAAGACACTTATCCATCAATTTTTGACCACTGCTTTGACCCTCTTATGGGACTGGCATTTCAGTGGGCATTTTTTTTATTAGATTTTTGTTGCCCTTGGCCAGTGTCCTTCCTACATAAAAAAAAAAAAAAAAAAAAAGCCTCTCATAAGAGTAGCGGACGCCTCCACCACAGCGGCCGCATCCCCACCACCACCACCACCACCACCACAACCTCAGGTAGCACCAACACCACCACTACCACCAATAACAATAGCAGCAGCAACAGTAACAACAACAGCAGCAACAACAACAGTAGTAATAGTAACAGCAACAACAACAGCAGGAGAAACAGCAGCAGTACTAGCAGCAGCAGCAGCAGCAGCAGTAGTAACAACAACAACAGCTACAACAACAACAACAGCAACAATAATAACGATAGGAGTAACAACAACAACAACAACAACAATAGAAGCAGGAAGAAGATCCAGCGACAGCGACGCGGCCAGCGGCGGGCAGGAAGACGCTATCCCGCATACCTTCTGGCTTTGGGACAAGTCGGACTGGCCATCCATGAAGCAGGACATGGAGAACACGGACTGGGAGTCCCTTCTAATGGGAGATGCTGAGATCAAGGCACGCGCCCTCACCACCGGGCTCCTTGCCCTCTAACAGCATGTGCCCAGCCGAGTATATCTTTCCAGGACTGGTGATCTCACTTGGTTTGGTTTTCGCTGCAGAGCATCTGCCGAGGCCAAGCATGCTGCCTGGGTGAGGTAAAAGTGACACCTGTCACGCAGGAACAAGACGCTGCACCTGGAGGCGTGTAAGAGGATGACGTCCATCTGCAGATGGATGAGAAATCAGCTAAGGGAGGACAAAAGGCGAAAGCTCAGTGGCCCAGGTGTTGGCAACAAGATGGTGGAATCTGTTAAAGGAACAGCAAGGAGCATGTCACCGGGAGACTTCCTCCACTCACCAGACCTGATGGATCCACAGCCACGAGCAGTGCAGACAAGGCCAAACTCCTCTCCGAGCAAGATGAAGGTTGATGACCCGGTACGACCTGCACCACAGCTGGCCCCGGAAATTGACTGCACTGTCACAACTGTCTTGGTGACGGCAGAGCAGGCTGAGCGGCTACTCGGTGCGGTGGATGTGGGTAAAGCCACAGGTCTGGATGACGTCAGCCCACAACTCCTCAACCACTGCGCTTGAGAACTGTCAGCTCCTCTCACCACCGTCTTCACATCTTGCCTGAGTGAGAAGAAGTGGCCCTCAGTATGGAAGGAAGCGCTTGTCGTCCCGGTCCACAAGAAAAACTCAACTACATCAACTACAGACCCATCTCCCTGCTCTCAGTGGTGGGCAAGTTGTTGGGGCAAATAATGTCTGCTGTCAACTGCCAACACCTGAGCGAGAACCACCTCCTCTCAGACAGGTAGTTTGGCTTCAGGCCAGGCAGATCCACCACAGATCTCCTCATCCTCTCCAAGGACTGGCAAGACGCCCTGGAAGAAGGGCTGGACAGCCTTGTGGTGACCCTGGACATTGCTGGGGCTTTCAACAGGGTCTGGCACGCGGGGCTCGTTGAAAAGCTTCGCGCCAAGGGTGTCCAAGGTGACCTGCTAATACTGCCCGAAGATTGTCTCCAGGGCAGGATCCTTCAGGTAGTAGTCAACGGGCAGTCATCAAGTTCCTCACCTGTCCAGGCCTCAGTTCCACAAGACTCTGTCTTGGGCCCAGTCCTATGGAACATATACAATGATGACCTCCTCCGGCAGCTGTCATCTGTGGCAGCATACGCCGACGACTGCACACTCTCCAGCTCCTACCGCCGCCTCGACAGTCAGCGTGCCGTCACTGAGCTGAACAGGCAGCTCGGACTAGTGGAGCAGTGGGGAAGGATGTGGCAGGTTAACTTCGCTCCTGAGAAGATGCAGGCGATGGTCATCTCGCGGTCCCTAGGTGCCTCACACGCAGTCTCAGGACAGCTGCGTTTTGGAAACAAGAGCCTGCCACTCCAGGATTACATCAAGATCCTGAGCGTGTCTGTGGACCGCGGCCTACGCCAACACATCGTTGTCGTCGCCCGCCAGACTTTTCCGAGTCTCTGCCCTGCGCAGGATGGCGAACACCCTCGACCCTCGAGGCATCCTTACGCTATACATATATTCCCATATATGGAGTACGGTGCCCTGTCCTGGATGTCGAGTGCCGCCACGCACATGCAGAGACTGGATGCTGTGCAGCGGTGAGCCCTGCGCTTGGTGGCCACCGATGAGGACCAACAGCACCCACCACCAGTAACGTCACTGGAGCACCGCCGGGACGTGTCGGCACTAGTGGTGTGCCACAAAACTCAGGTGCAGAGGGTCCCCAACCTTGACCCCATGAGGCTGCTGCCACACACAGTGCAGAGGTGCACCAGAGCTGCCTCAGTCTCGCTCTAGCCAACACCAGCTCACCTACACAGCCAGAACTTCGCGGTTGTGGAACATCTCCACAGTGGCCACGCCCCAAGTGCAGGACATGTCCACACACCAGGTGAAGCTGGCATCCCACAGGTGGCGTAGCACGCACCTGTCCCCACTGGCGCTTTAATTCTTAATCTTGCATTACTATGTTTCATTATTCTATATTATTATCTTAATGTTAATTATGCATAGTGTTATTCCATGTAAATAATACTATCAGAGGATTTTTAAATAATTTCATATTCAACGTGGAATTTTAAGCCTTTCTGTAAATATTTGTTTAAATAAAGAAAGAGAAATAAGAGAGAGAGAGAGAGAGAGAGAGAGAGAGAGAGAGAGAGAGAGAGAGAGAGAGAGAGAGAGAGAGAGAGAGAGAGAGAGAGAGAGAATCATCACCCAACTGCAAGTAACAAGTGGAAATTTCTCCTTAACGAACGTAGCAGACACATTCCATTCCAGCACTACTCACGAGCTGTAATCATAACTCATCAGCAATGCAATACACTCTTGTCAGCACGTGGTAATATAAAAATAGAAAGAACATACTATTTTTACATAAAAAAAAAGGTACATACGGCTGTTACATTGTCCAAAAGAACACTGATACTTTTTTTTTTTTTTCGTTATGTAGGAGGGGCACCGGCCAAAGGCAACAAAACAATAATAATAAGAAAAAAAAAATTGACCACTGAGATGCCGGTCCCCGAATAGGGTCCAAAGCGATAGTCAAAAAATTGAAGGGTAAGTGTCTTGAAACCTCCCTCCTGAAGGAATTCAAGTCATACGAAGGTGGAAATACATAAACAGGCAGGAAGTTCCAGAGTTTACCAAAGAAAGGGATGAATGACTGAGAATACTGGTTAACTTTTGGGTTAAAGAGGTGGACAGAATAGGAGCGAGAGAAAGAAGTAAGTCTTGTGCAGCGAGGCCGCGGGAGGGGGGAAGGCATGCAGTTAGCAAGATCAGAAGAGCAGTTAGCATGAAAATAGCGGTAGAAGATAGCAAGAAATGCAACATTGCGGCGAGCCTCCCCCTCCCCCCAGACATGTGAAGCATATTCCATACATGGATGGATAAGGCCCTTGTACAGAATTAGCAAATGGAAGGGTGAGAAAAACTGGTGGAGACGTCTCAGAACACCTAACTTCATTGAAGTTGTTTTAGCTAGATAGGAGATGTGAAGTTTCCAGTTTAGTAAAGTAAAGGACAGACAGAGGATGTTCAGTGTAGAAGAGAGGGACAGTTGAGTGTCACTGAAGAAGAGGAGATAGTTGTCTGGAAGGTTGTGTCGAACTGATAGATGGAGGAATTCAGTTTTTGAGGCACTGAACAATACTAAGTTAGAGAGATCAGAAGTCAGGCGTTCTGTAGCTTCCCTTCGTGAACTGTTTACTTCCTGAAGGGTTGGACGTCTACGAAAAGGCGTGTTAAAGTGCAGGGTGGTATCATCAGCGTAGAAGTGAATAGGTTTGGTTTAGAATATCATTGATGAATAATAGGAAGAGAGTGTGTGACAGGATAGAACCCTGAGGAACACCACTGTTAATAGATTTAGGAGAAGAACGGTGACCGTCTACCACAGCAGCAATATAATGGTCAGAAAGGAAATTTGAGATGAAGTTACAGATAGAAGGGTAGAATCCGTAGGAGGGTAGTTTAGAAATCAAAGCTTTGTGCCAGACTCTATCAAAAGCTTTTGATATGTCTAAGGCAACATTAGAAGTTTCACCAAAATCTCTAAAAGAGGATGACCAAAAACTCAATAAGGAACGCCATAAGATCACTAGTAGAGTGGCCGTGACGGAACCCATACTGACGATCAGATAGAAGGTTGTGAAGCGATAGATGTTTAAGAATCTTCCTGTTGAGGATAGATTCAAAAACTTTTGGTAGGCAGAAAATTAAAGCAATAGGACGGTAGTTTGAGAGATTAGAGCGGTTACCCTTTTCAGGAACAGGCTGAATGTAGGCAAACTTCCAGCAAGAAGGAAAGGTAGATGTTGACAGACAGAGCTGAAAGAGTATGTCTAGGCAAGGTGCAAGCGCGGAGGCGCAATTTCTGAGGGACCCCATCAGGTCCATAAGCCTTCCGAGGGTTTAGGCCAGCGAGGGCATGAAGAAAAATTATTGCGAAGAATTTTGATAGGTAACATGAAGTAATCAGAGGATAGAGAAGAGAGAGGAACAAGCCTTGAATCATCCAAGGTGGAGTTTTTAGCAAAGGTTTGAAACAGTAGTCATTCCAAGGAAAATCGGCAAAATACGAGTACCTCCTCAGGTCCTCCCAACTAGCAGAGGCAAAACGCCAGAGGCACCTCGGCTTAGTGGGATCCTGAGGAGGGACTGGAGCGATAGGGCAAGAAACAGATATGAGATTGTGACCGGAGGAGCCTAACAGAGAAGATAGGGTAACAGCATTAGCAGAAGGATAAGAGGTTAGGAAGAATTCAAGAATGTTGGGCGTATCTCCAAGACAGTCAGGAATGCGAGTAAGGTGTTGCATCAATTGCTCTAGGTCGTGGAGGATAGCAAAGTTGAAGGCTAGTTCACCAGGATGGTCAGTGAAGGGAGAGGAAAGCCAAAGCTGGTGGTGAACATTGAAGTCTCCAAGAATGGAGATCTCTGCAAAAGTGAAGAGAGTCAGAATGTGCTCCACTTTAGAAGTTAAGTAGTCAAAGAATTTCTTATAGTCAGAGGAGTTAGGTGAGAGGCATACAGCACAGATAAATTTAGTTTGAGAGTGACTCTGTAATCGTAACCAGATGGTGGAAAATTCAGAAGATTCAAGAGCGTGGGCACGAGAGCAGGTTAAGTCGTTGCGCACATAAACGCAAAATCCAGCTTTAGATTGAAAATGAGGATAGAGAAAGTAGGAGGGAACAGAAAAGGGGCTACTGTCAGTTGCCTCAGACACCTGTGTTTCAGTGAGGAAAAGAAGAAGAGGTTTAGTAAAGGAGAGGTAGTGTTCTACAGATTGAAATTTAGATCTAAGGCCACGAATATTGCTGCAGTTAATGGAGAAAAAGTTGATGGGGGTGTCAAGACACTTAGGGTCCCCTCCCCAGGTGGGGATTCCTGGGCTGGTGTATTACTGATGCTTGACGAGACTCATGAGACTCGCGATGTATCCTTTGAACGCTCCAGACACAATTATAGCCTAAGAAACAACAAAAAAGAAAAAAAAATCACCATTTTAGCTAAAAATGTCAACTTTGCAATGAGATCTTGACGCTGATCACTAAACTCTCTGCGCCGGTTATGATAATAATTTTCAAGATAGCTGCACGAATTTCAAGGTGGTTATCATAAGATGTATGCTAAGACAAGGTTTATCTCTTATCAGTAAACAGAACGACAACTACTCGTAAGATTTAATAACTATTACATGGAAATAGAAAGTGCATTATTTACGTCAATGTGCCCCTGATGAAAGGAAATGGACTTCAGTGGAAAACCGAGCATGTGAATATAGAAAGGTTTAATGGTGTGTGAGTTATAAAGTGGATATCAAAAGACACCGTGAGACCACTATGGAGAAATGTAATAATGGTAGTGATAGTTATGGAGACATGTGGTAATGCTATTTATGTTTGACTATTTGTAGGTAAGTAGTACATACATACATACACACATACCTATACTTCCTATGCATACACACCTACAGACAGATGGACAGACGGATACACGGCCAATATCAGTTATCTACTTCTGCTATTGGTTAATTGTAAGTAGGTAGTACATACATTACATATAACCATACTGTAGCGAAGGATGAAGGAAGCTAACTAAGGAGTGGGATTTTTTTTTTTTTTCCGACAAGCAAGCATCTAAACAAAACCTTTCACGCAGACATCCTCGGGACCTCGAGAAAAAAGTTATCATACATAGTATCTTTCAGGAAGATTAACTCACCACACCAGCGAGCCATGATTTTATTTATTTTTTTTTTTCATATTCATTTATGTGAATGTGAATAAATGAATAACTGAATAAATGAATAAAATGGTTGAATGAATGGCATGATAATCCTTGCTAACCTCGACTATTCAACTCTCAACTCTTTATCCATTTCCATAGCAACCATCCATCCACCCCTCCCGTACGCAGGCGACGATGATGGTATGGTGACAGTGGCCTAAACACACGAGCTCCGAGCTGTACACCAAGTATGCCACGGCTTTGACTTGAACGTCTGACTGCTATGGCTTCCCTTCAACCTTGATCAAATGTTATGGTGCAAGGTTAAAGTGTAGTTATAAAAATGCTCCGAGATGAGCAAGCACGCAATGACTGCTGTGACGTAAGTGTGAAGATCCTTCTTCCCATAATGACGAAATTAAATAACATGGAGTGAATTAAACGTTTTTGTAGATACGGAAAACAATAATATGTCGAAACATTCATCCTCACAACCCGTGACCGTTTCCTGGCATGACTCCGAACCTCGACATATATCACTATTTATTGCTATCCCTATTTATTCTTATTTAACTGAATAACTCATGGTCTATTTATTTGTTTAAAATATATTAGTCCACAATCAGTGAGACTAACGACGCCAAATTTTAATTCTATGTTTGCCGTACGTGAAAAGACAAACTATGTTCCCTTCCATCAGCTCAGTTTACATTCCACGGGTTTTCCTTCGTGTTGGGAACATGTCCACGGAAACGAACAGAAGAAAAAATAGCAAACTAACGCCCGTGCATCCTGTACCTGAGAGAAGCACTCAGGCAAGCGTAGTGAAGCAGAGGCAGAACATGGGAAACACGTACGGATGACAGAAACACTACCAATGGGTCATTGTGTCTCGTGATGAGAATGAACCATGATACTGATAATAAATTTCAATCATTGACAATTATTTTTCTTTGATTCTTGTACACCAGTATGAAGGTATCATCGTAACAGCGTAGCCTTACCGCACCTCTCCCACAAGAGGCGTGCAACCAAGGGCCCGTATTCTCTTACCACGACTATTTTGAAAGGCCACAGAGATGATTAGCCAGGTTCTCTCAAGAGTGTTTCTCCTGTCAAAAAGAAAAAAAAAGTAGAATCTTATTAATTTATCACTACAACCGTAAAAACAGCCTTAAAAAGGTGTAAATTCAACCAGAGCATTTTGAAAGTAATGGAGAAGTAATGGGGCGGAAGCATTTCAGAATATTTGCCCAAAGGTCGCGGGCTGGTGTCGAGAGCACGGGAGTAGCACAGCACACCAACAATTACCACACACATAGCAAGCAGTGCTCAGTCTCAGGCACTTTCGACAACAAATGTCCTTTTGGGTTAGTTTAAAAATAAGATGTTTAATATATTTGTTTTTAACAAGATGACATTCCCGCAGTGAAGGATAGACGAGAAATGCACGCGTACACAAGCGCGCAGGAGCCGCACGCACGTACACATACACACGCACACACAAAGACACACACACGAATGATAAATAGTAAGAAATAGAACAGCAAGAAGAAGAAGAAAACAACAACAACAACAACAACAACAACAACAACAACAACAACAAAAATAACAACAACAGCAAGAGCCGCAGCAACAGCAGGAGCAGCAGCAGAAGCAAGAAAAGTATCATCATCAGCAGCAGCACCAGCAGCAGCAGCAGCAGCAGCAGCAGCAGTAGCAGCAGCAGCAGCAGCAGCAGCAGCAATAGCAACAGCAACACCAGCAGCAGCAGCAGCAATAGCAACAGCAACACCAACAGCAACATGAGCAGCAGCAGCAATAGCAACAGCAACAGCAGCAGCAACATGAGCAGCAGCAGCAGCAGCAGCAGCAGCAGCAGCAACAACAACAGCAGCAGGACCGGTAGTAGTAGTAGTAGTAGTAGTAGTAGTAGTAGTAGTAGTAGTAGTAGTAGTAACAGCAGTAGCAGCAGCAGCAGCAGCAGCGGTGGCGGTGGTGGTGATGTGAGTAGATTGCCTCATGATATAGATGACGGAAAAAGTGGGCGGACGACGACAGGATTAAAAAAAAGAAAAGTCTTATGATTACACCATACTTTATGACAATCTTCCTTTCACATCCTACCCGTCTGGGACCAAATAAACAGACTGGTGGCCTTACAGCCCTTCCGGCAACACATATTGCTGTTGTCAGTGTCAAACGTTTTGTTTCCGTGTTGAAAACGTTCTCAAAGCTAGGAAAAAAAAAGTAAATTACGCAATACTGGCAGGATTATGTAATGTTATGGTTAGAAGTTGAGTAACAATGTTTTCCTTCAATCTTAAAGACTGCCTAGAATGTATCAACTTCGGGTTTTGTCAGGAAATTATCGGCAGATGAGACAACTTAAGACTTGTGGAAAACACAGAACACTGTGGAAGTCAATGCGACATTTAAGAAAGACTGTCAGCAGATCAAAAGGAAAGCACGAAATACGGTGGAAATAAGTGCACACATTACCCGACCACACCTCCTGACCACAACTATACACTGGAAATCCACTTCAGGACTGCCTGCTTGCCTGATTGACTAATTGACTTAGGCCACCGCACCTCCAGGATCATACAACTCCCTGTGAGGTCAGGTTTATGCATGTGGTGATTTATTTTTCTTTTCATTTTCTCCCTTTATCTTTGCTCTAATGAGGCTTAGCTTTTTTTCTTTTCTCTTTGCTTGGAAACCTGTGTGTGTGTGTGTGTGTGTGTGTGTGTGTTTGTTTTATAGTATAAAGCACCTTGTTTCATGGTCTCTCTCTCTCTCTCTCTCTCTCTCTCTCTCTCTCTCTCTCTCTCTCTCTCTCTCTCTCTCTCTCTCTCTCTCTCTCTCTGCAAGAGAAGTATTACAGCGAAGAGTATCACGTTAGGTATAAAGGTATATTGATATTGTAACTTTCTATTTGTGTCGCCATAATGCTCTCTCAATTGTTCTCTTGCACTTCTAGACACAAGAGTCTCCTTACTCCTGGTCCACACTGCCTTCGCTCTTATTATTTCTTAGCATCACTCACTCTTTCATTCCCTCGGTCTCTCCTCTAGGCTCATACTTTACCCACGTCTGTCCGTCTGAAGGAGAACATGCTGGTAAGTACCTCGACGAGTGCGAAATGAAAGCATAGACCCAAGGTCAGATCTTCACCTAAAATTTAAAAGTGCTATGAACGATTCAAAGGATAATTCAAGAAGAGTGAAAAGGACAAGGTGGTGTTTTGATAACTAAGCATTTCTTGTTGTGGGCAAGTGTTATCAGTATGGTTATTAGTCATACGACATGGTTTTCACGGCTACTGACACCATCTTATGACTGCCAGCACGCCGACAGCGGTTTTGTTTCTCAAAACGATAATTATCACTTCCTTACACCGGTACGGGAAGGAAAATTAGTCCCTGCGTCATTGGCTCAACATATACCTTTCATTCATCACGGGCGGAAGACAGTTTTTCGGCAAGGAAACTGGTGGCAACCTTTACATCCTGAAGGCGTACTGATATAAAACGACCGCCGCACCAGGACAGCCACACACTCTCAGCCACCTTTGGCCTCGCCACAACAACAGACAGTCGCAACGCCTCTCCCTTTGCACTCAAAATGGTTGGCTCCAAGAGATTTTTCGTGATCGGCAACTGGAAGATGAACGTTGACAAGGCGCGCATCGACGGCATTGTTAAGATGATGACCGCTGCTTCCCTCTCCAAACACACAGGTCAGTTCCCTTTACACTGTCAGCAACACAGTGAATACGTGTACTGTATCAATGCGGCTGATATATAATGACAAGCTTTGGTGTTAAGACTGACTGTTGCACTGGTTGTCTCGCCCCAACAGAGGTGGTGGTTGGGTGTCCGTCGTGCTACCTGGAGTACGCCCGCCAACAGCTGCCGCCCACCATCGGCGTGGCGGCGCAGAACTGCTTCAAGGTGAGTGTGTGGTTGTCGGGCTGACATGGAGGTCAGTGAGTGTGTTGCGTGATGCCTCCTGCGTGTGGCGACACCGTCAGGATACTGATGACTTGTGTTGTTGTGTGCGGCAGGAGGCGAAAGGGAACTTCAGCGGCGAGATCTCGCCAGCCATGATCCAGGACTGCGGGTGCGAGTGGGTGATACTGGGCCATCCCGAGAGGCGGACGTTGTTCCAGGAGTGTGACGAGTTGATCGGCCAGAAGGTGGCCCACGCCCAGAAAGCAGGACTCAAGGTAGGTGGTTGAGCGAGAGGCGTCAAAGGCGGATCCTAATGACGACACGAAGGAGTGGGTGGTCAATAACAGAGGGAGGAAGGTGGGCGGGAGGACTAAGACGGAGGCTGTTGCAGATTGTGGCGTGTGTGTGCGAGACGAAGGCAGACCGCGATGAGGGCCTCACACAGCAGGTTCTGGCCGCACAGATGGAGTCCCTGGCGGCATCCATCTCCGACTGGTCCCGCGTGGTGGTGGCCTTCGAGGCGCTGTGGGCCAGCAACACGGGGGTGCTGGCCACGCCGGCCCAGGTGCAGGAGGCCATGGCCATGATCCGGGAGTGGCTGCGGCAGAACGTGAGCAACGATGTCGCCGACAGCACGCGCCTCATCTACGCAGGATCGGTGTCCTCTGGTAACTGTGAGGAGCTGGCGCGGCTGAGGGACGTGGACGGGTTCCTGGTCGGCAGCGCCGCGCTCAAGCCGGACATCGTGGACATCATCAACGCTGGCGGTTCCCACGTGTCCAGGCTGATCTCTTACTTCTCTGATGGAGGCCGGGAGGCGATCAGCGTCTGAGCGAGCCAGCTCTGATGTAGAGCCTCTTGTATATTTATCATGTATCTATTTTGGTGTAATCGTTGCTTATGCAGCAAATTTATTATAGACTCATTTATACTAATAATTCATTCTGTATATGACGAAGATAAATAAATGGTAATATATTTTTTCTATTTTCTTTGCGAATTAGTTTACGCAATAACATTATGAACAACTATACCACCCAGCAAGGTTTACTGAGAGAGAGAGAGAGAGAGAGAGAGAGAGAGAGAGAGAGAGAGAGAGAGAGAGAGAGAGAGAGAGAGAGAGAATTATCCTTATCATGCAATTAATAATTTAATAAATTACTCCCTTTCATAATCAACAATCCTAGTTATGGTATGTACAAGTGACGATTGTTCCTGCCTCAGAAAGGAGAGTGTCGCTAAAAGACGCACCACAAAAATTCCCTAAACTTGGCTGAATTACAAATGCATGAACCAGAACACACTCGGAGAGAGAGAACCCATTATCTCCGCTATCCCATAACTGGCGGGAATCCCTACAGAAGGAAATCATGGAGAGTCTTGACGGGAAATCTCGGAAAGGTTTGAAAATATCGTGTATTCGCATAAATATCCGAATCCGTCTCGTATTTTAATCCTCAGCGCAAAGACATCTTTTCTAAAAATTTTCTCTCAGTAAATTAAAATCCGTTAGTAAGTACACTGTTCCTCGCTATACGATTATGTTACGTTCGGAACAACGTAATCGTGAAGTGAACTATTGTATACCGAATTCATTATAAATAACATAGGGTGAATGAGGATGCGTTTATAAATAACATAGGATGAATGAGGATGCGTTCCTGGCCGCTTCCCTCATGCACCCACCGAGAAACTTTTATGGAGTGTCTGACCATCATTTCATTAGGAACACACACACACACACACACACACACAAAATAAATAAATAAATAAATAAATAAATAAATAAACAGAAAGGAACTGAGTAATGAATAAGATAAGTAATGAATAAGATGTAAAAGATACACAGAAATCCTTGTAATTAACAGCTGAGTTGCAGGACAATGTGGATTCCCTTCCTCTGACTGGTGAAGGAGGGAGGGAATACTTGTGAGAAAGAGATGGCTGGTTACCAGGCTGGCTGGTGAGTGACGGGTGGCAAAACCCTCAAAATTTAAATTTTAATGTTCTCAATTTATTAACTGTGCTTATGTGTGTGTGTGCGTGTACGTATGCGTGTGCGTGTGCGTAAGTGTGTGTGTGTGTATGTGTGTGTGTGTGTTTGGGGGTTAGGAATTAAGAACACTAAACACTTAATTTCCTGCTCGGCGATTGTTTGGGAAGTTTTGGTGATGACGAGATGTGAGGGAGTGACGTCATCAGTGTCCTGAGGAAGCAGAAAGAGTTTCTTAAAGGGTTTCTTTTTCAATTTTCCCTTTTTCTTTTTCATTCCTGCTAAGTGTGAGAAATATGTAGTACTCTCTCTCTCTCTCTCTCTCTCTCTGCCTCACCACCTAACCCCTCCCCATCACTGCGCCGATCCACCACGATACAGGCCTTCAAGTGTCGAGTCGACGCTACCTGAATACTGTCACGCTGCATTCCTCTACATCAGCAGCCGAGGGCATGTGGTTTGTTTCCCTAATTACTGTCAAGAGTCCAGCCTCGAGTGCCGCCCGGCAGACCAAGACGCGCATGACTGTTTGCCTCAGTATGTACTATTTTGCGCTGCCTCACCTTATGCTGTAATGATGTTCCTGTTACGGGTCTAATACGAGTGTTAACCAGTATCTTCTGTCCTTCATCCTTTTCACTGGTAAACTCTGAAATGCTCGATCTTTTTTTTTTCTTTCTTTTTTTCCCTACGATTTGAGCTGTTTTAAAAGTACCAAGCCACTTCTGGAAACTAAATTGTCCGATTTCTTTTGACTCTTTCTTTGACTCTTTAACCGGTTATCTGTGTGTGTGTGTGTGTGTGTGTGTGTGTGTGTGTGTGTTTGGCCAGTCTCCCTCACACGTAGATAAAGAAATAAAGAAATGAAAATGTCATAGATAAGATTAAATGCTTCATATGCGGGGAATTTAGCCCTTTCACTTCTAAACCTTTTTTTTCCAGTAATTACCTTAATTTTGTCACACTTTTGCACTACAATATGTTATGTAATTCTGTAGCCATAAAATATAAAGTAAAATTAATCTATTCCCTCTTCGTGCCCATGCATCTTTTTTTTTTTTTTTTTTGCAATGTTGAGTGTTAACAAAAAACAACCATATCAGTGGAAGAAATTCGAGGTTATTTACCAGGATGTGAACTTCAAATAATGATATCTTACTTGCACTCAGAGATTAATTTATTTTTATTTTATTTTTTTATATTTTTATTTATTTATTTATTTTTTTTTTTTTTTTTTATTTTTTTTGAAGATTACATTATCTAAACTCATTGTTACCAGAACTATAAAGGAAGTATGTGTGTGTGTGTGTGTGTGTGTGTGTGTGTGTGTGTGTGTGTGTGTGGCGCGCCTCTAGCTAACAATTCAGTAATTCACATCACCTGAGTAATGAGCAGAGAACAACGTTGCGTTTTCTCTTGACAACTCACGGCTTCTACAACGGCTAACAGGCGCGGCGTCTATTTCCCATTTCATCTTTCTTGTGTAATATTATTCGCCTTACTTCTATAATTCTATTTTTGTGGCGAAAAGTCTTGCATCATTAGCTTTGCTCTTCTAGTAATTATTTTTGCTAACAAGTATTCTTGCTTGTGCTCGTAAAAGACGGCTATGTGCTTGACCGCCAGAGCAGCAGTCAGGTCAGCAGCAGTCAGAGCAGCAGTCTTACACTTGTCATTTGTCACCATACAGATGAATTCACGTGGTGTCTAATTGTTGTATAGGCTGTACATAAGTTTTATTTCATGAAGTTTTTAAGTTTTATTTCATGAAGACCACGTAATTTCCTGTTGTCCACACTATCTCTCTCTCTCTCTCTCTCTCTCTCTCTCTCTCTCTCTCTCTCTCTCTCTCTCTCTCTCTCTCTCTCTCTCTCTCTCTCTCTCTCTCTGATTTGAGACACGAGTCCTTAGGATGGTATGTTCAAGATATCACTTCAGATTTTCAAAAGGAATAATTTCAAAGACCACCATTGGTTTCCCATTGGCGTTCCTCCCAGTGATACACATTTACAAAAAATAAATAAATAAATAAATAAAATTTTAAAAATTAAAACATTCTTACATTAATCATGCAGCAACCTGCGCCCCAGAACCACAAACGTTTTGACACATCCGCGTCGTGATAGCAAAGGAAGGAAATGACAGGAATGGAGTGACGCTGACTAATGTGAACATCTTGAGTTAGGTTTCAAAGATCGCCAGGGAAGATGGCTTTATTTGACATATATCCCTCAGGAAAATAGTATTCTCTGAGAAAGACTCTCTCTCTCTCTCTCTCTCTCTCTCTCTCTCTCTCTCTCTCTCTCTCTCTCTCTCTCTCTCTCTCTCTGTCTCATTCACACACACACACACGCACGTACACACACACGGAACACGTATATCTCACTTATCAAGTCATATAAACGTAACATTAAAAAGATAAAAAAAAAAAAAAAAAGGAAAATCGATTACATTTCACCCGAATGAAGTGCCGTAGCCTTGAATTTTCAGGCGGTGGGACAAATACCCCGCGCAACACGCTGACGCTCACACAACGCGGCAGGAAGACACACGGGAAACACTACCACCGCTGTCTGGACTCCTGAAGCGCCATGACAGCCCCGAGGACCTTCACGGTGGTGGGGAACTGGAAGATGAACACACTGAAGGAAGATATTGACAAACTCTCGAGCATCCTAAATACTGCGACCATTTTTCCCAACACAGGTAGGAATGCTAGGTGCCCACCGTTGTATGCCTGTATTGTCCATGACCCATATAAACGGTCTATCTTACGAGGCTAACTTTCTGGTTGAAGAGATGAAATATATAAACACTCGATGGCAAATCAGTCACATTTCCAGTTTGATTTTACTTCATTCAAGTGATTAGAGAAAGTACGATAGTTAAGTACTCATCGCTTTTCTTACTTGTATACAGAGGTGGTGGTTGGGTGTCCATCTTGCTACCTGGAGTACGCCCGCCAACAGCTGCCGCCCACCATCGGCGTGGCGGCGCAGAACTGCTTCAAGGTGAGTGTGTGGTTGTCGGGCTGACATGGAGGTCAGTGAGTGTGTTGCGTGATGCCTCCTGCGTGTGGCGACACTGTCAGGATACTGATGACTTGTGTTGTTGTGTGCGGCAGGAGGCGAAAGGGAACTTCAGCGGCGAGATCTCGCCAGCCATGATCCAGGACTGCGGGTGCGAGTGGGTGATACTGGGCCATCCCGAGAGGCGGATGTTGTTCCAGGAGTGTGACGAGTTGATCGGCCAGAAGGTGGCCCACGCCCAGAAAGCAGGACTCAAGGTAGGTGGTTGGGCGAGAGGCGTCAAAGGCAGATCCTAATGACGACACGAAGGAGTGGGTGGTCAATAATAGAGGGAGGAAGGTGGGCGGGAGGACTAAGACGGAGGGTGTTGCAGATTGTGGCGTGTGTGTGCGAGACGAAGGCGGACCGCGATGAGGGCCTCACACAGCAGGTTCTGGCCGCACAGATGGAGTCCCTGGCGGCATCCATCTCCGACTGGTCCCGCGTGGTGGTGGCCTTCGAGGCGCTGTGGGCCAGCAACACGGGGGTGCTGGCCACGCCGGCCCAGGTGCAGGAGACCATGGCCATGATCCGGGAGTGGCTGCGGCAAAACGTTAGCAACGATGTCGCCGACAGCACGCGCCTCATCTACGCAGGATCGGTGTCCTCTGGTAACTGTGAGGAGCTGGCGCGGCTGAGGGACGTGGACGGGTTCCTGGTCGGCAGCGCCGCGCTCAAGCCGGACATCGTGAACATCTTAAAAGCGTCGCGGGTTTCGTGTTCAAGATTGTGGGCAGGACAAAAACGTCTTCAAGCCACCAGTCAGCTTATCACCAACATCAGAGAGACACGATTTACACAACTTTCTTTGGACACTCGGCGTCTCTAGGGTTACGTGTATGTGTGTGTGTGTGTGTGTGTTTGTGTGTGTCATTCACCTACGGTCGTCTGATGGTCACCCATACAGTCGTTCCCCTACGGAAAGAACCCAGAGCTCGTACTGACTTGTCTTTGGATAGGGCTGAGACCCACTCACACACCACACACCGGAATAGCGAGGTCACAAGCCCTCGGACTGCATCCCGTATACCTGCTTGTTGCTAGGTGAACAGGGACTACACATTAAGAGGCTCGCATATTTGCCTCGCCGAGACCGGGACTCGACTTTGGGCCTTCTCTGTTATGAGCTGAGCGTGCTAACCAGTACACTACGCGGTATGTGTGTGTGTGTGTGTGTGTGTGTGTGTAACATGATTCCTGCTCACAATAAATATTTGAAAAACCTAAAGGCTGCAGCTCAGCGCCAGTATCGCCTGTACCGCCCGCATCACTGCCACTCTTCACTGTATAGACGATGAATAGGAATAGCGGCGGGGGTGTCTCAGAGTGTTCGGCACTTCCTGGTGACCAAACTATTTAGCAAACCTAATTTCCGCCGATAAAGTGCCCTCCAATAGAGGCTCTTGTTAGCAAGTGAACATCAGTGTGCGCACTTTCCATTCCAGTTTTTTATTTCCAACTGAGTAAAGCATTTTCATTCAGCAACTTTCTCTGTTTTTGCATAGAATATGTAAGCAGCTACTAATATGATATATCCATATGCCAATATTCATGAATAATAATTTTACGACTATGGTGTGTTAATGCATGTAAATGTGACACATGAAAGCTCTCTCTCTCTCTCTCTCTCTCTCTCTCTCTCTCTCTCTCTCTCTCTCTCTCTCTCTCTCTCTCTCTCTCTCTCTCTCTCTCTCTCTCTCACGAAATATAAAAAAACATATGAAGCCGTCATTTCATATCCTTATTTACACCTATTATGGAGAAACCTTGACTAGTATACGTAGTCCCTTGTAAAAGATTATTTCTACGTATTTCCTTGAAGGTTATCATTACCTCGAAATATAAAGAAAACATCTCCATGAAGTCGTCATTTAATTTCCTTCCTTACACCTATTATAGAAAAATCCTAGACCAGTATACGAAGTCCTTCGTAAAAAACATTTATACCTCCTTGAAGGTTATCATTACTATACCTCAAGTTGTGGATGTGATTGAGGAATGCGTTTATTGGTACATACATTCTCTCTCTCTCTCTCTCTCTCTCTCTCTCTCTCTCTCTCTCTCTCTCTCTCTCTCTCTCTCTCTCTCTCTCTCTCTCTTTCTCTTGGCGACAGCTACAGTTAGCTAATTTAAACAGGCGAAGAGTTCCAAGTTATCTTCTGTAACGAGGTGCATTATTATGAGATCACGAGTGATTACACCACATTCCCGCGCGCGCGCGCGCGTGTGTGTGTGTGTGTGTGTGTGTGTGTGTGTGTGTGTGTGTGTATTATGTGTTTAACTCGCTGACTTTGAGAATCTTAAGTCAGCTGAGGAACTGCTACTGAAGTAGCTTTTCCTTTTTCCTTTTTTTTTTTTTATTCTGCTCTTCTTAACTTTTTTTTTTCGGTATGAGAAGAATAGAGAGACGTTTTGCACTTGTTCTGGACACATTCACTGGTCTCTCTTTACATATGATTGTCTAAAGTGGTGACAACATTATGTCCCATTCCCAGCTCCTCTTGTTCTTTTCAGTTTTTATATAGAGGGCGGTTCATTAGTCCATCATAACAGTTTTCAATTGATTTTTTGGGGATGAAATTTATCACGCTTCGTAACCTCATTCCCTAGGGCAAATGTGCCCCCAAATCAAGGGAATTATCCGTTGCGTTATATTTAGACTAATGAAAGCCGCGTTCACATTTACCACCATCAACGTCATTCAATTTGTTAGTAACGTTCCCATTGTTTCAGTTTTCCCTCGGTCCGCCCAGGACGCGCTGGTGATGAACAATACTACAGTTTACAAGAGAATATGCTTCGTGTGTCCACGCAAGAACAGGTATACAATGACAGCACTCATAGTCTGGCAACACAGCTGAAAGCTGTTCACAATATATCCTTGAGACACCATCAGTTTTCTATGAAATGTTTCACGAGTCACTGGGCCGCTTTCCTAAACATTACTGCGTCTTAATTCGATCCCTTTTAAAAGGCTCTGGTGCAGTGGTTCCTCGGTATCCAAGGGGTCCAGTGAGATTTTTATAATTTTCAAATTTATTATGCTGAAATTAGGAGACATGTGGGTCAGAATAAAATTCATTATACTGAATTTTAGTCACTGTGACTCACTAGTTAATACATGCTTTCTTTTGCCAAATTGGAGTTGTATAAGAAGAGAGTGAGTGCAGAAAAATGGATGATGTTTCCATCGTGAAATGAAGAACTGGCTGATGCTCGGTTTTCAGGCACCTTGCCCAAGGATCACTTGTCTCAGATACTTTCCTGACTCATAGACCTCAGCAAAAAATCCGTTCTAATATCTGGTTGATCATGTTTTAGAAGATGCGCAAGAAGAGATAATTGATCTTATCCACGATTCGGCAGCCAGTAATATATTCCACCTTCTGGTGCTCAATGATGGAATCCTATCCAAAAGTAAGTGATCTGACATTTCGAGTTTGTTTGCCTTTTGCCTCAACCTACCTGTTCGAAATTAGGCTTTCTGCATTTACAAGTTGTCTGTTGGAGATGATTTATGGTGTGTACAGGTTACCACTAACCCAAGACTGCTTGTTAAAAAATAATAATAATAATAATAATAATAATAATAATAATAATAATAATAAATTAATTAATTAATTAATTAATTAATCACAATATCTTTCATGATAGTATCTTGCAACCAATTAAAAAAAATTCATTCGCTGCTATTTTTGCTTTTATTGTTATTCATTTTTTATTCGTTTATTTTTTTTGTTATTTTATTTTTTAGTATTTCTATTTTTTTATTATTCATTTTCATTTATCTATTTATTTTTTCTATTTATTTATTGATTTTATTTATTTTATTTTTCATTCTTTATCTTTTAATGTGTTTATCTATTTATTTGTTTATTTTCTTTATTTTATTTGTTTATTTATTTATTTATTTTAATTTTTTTTTTTTATCTTCTATTAATTTTGCTGGCTTGATCTATTTTGTTATAATGGCCCAAAGATGAAAAATGACTGCAAAAAGGAGAATGAAACAAAAAAAATTTGGGAACCACTACTCTAGTGAAGTTATTTAGTTTATCAAGAGGGTTTTCATCATTCTAGTGATAGTTCAACAAGATTTTGGACAATCAATAGAGACAAAACATCAGCGAATCCGACTAATCATATATGTGGTCTTTGAAATAAGTTCCTATAAACTTCTAAAAGACTTCAAATTATGGGTCGTTCAGCGGTAACTGAGTGAAATTACTGTTTCATAGCTACAGACTCAAGACGCACGGTTTGTTTCAGGGATAAAAATCTTTGAATTAATCACATTGAATTTACCAATTTTTAAGTCAAAAACCGATACCGTAAAAAATTATTATTAGGTTTTTTTTTTGTCATACATACTTGGGATCGTATTCTTAAATGTTTTAACACCATATCTCAAATACTTTTAACACGATTTAGGAAAGTTATGGGAGATTTTTCAAGATTATATCTACGATTGCAATGACAGTTTAGCAATCATTTTTATAACCACTGAAAATAGAAACTCAAAAAGTTTCAGAATCTAGGCCAGGCCTTGACGCAAGCATTCCCTAATAACCTGATAAGATGAGTTTCTGTTTTCGCTTAAGGTGTGTGTTCGGTTCGTATTTCACAACAGTCCAAAGAATCTCTCTCTCTCTCTCTCTCTCTCTCTCTCTCTCTCTCTCTCTCTCTCTCTCTCTCTCTCTCTCTCTCATCTATCCATTCTAAAGGAAATTTACCACAAGTACAGTCACACAAACTGTAAATAGTACAACCAAAAAAAATAAAATAAAAATAATGAGAACA